>NW_020257641.1:1287460-1471279 GCF_003255815.1 Theropithecus gelada | reverse complement strand
TTGCTTTTGGTGTTTTAGACATGAAGTCTTTGCCCATGCCTATGTCCTGAATGGTACTACCTAGGTTTTCCTTTAGGATTTTTATGGTATTAGGTCTAACATTTAAGTCTCTAATCCATCTTGAATTAATTTTCGTATAAGGAGTAAGGAAAGGATCCAGTTTCAGCTTTCTACTTATGGCTAGCCAATTTTCCCAGCACCATTTATTAAATAGGGAATCCTTTCCCCATTTCTTGTTTTTCTCAGGTTTGTCAAAGATCAGATGGCTGTAGATGTGTGGTATTATTTCTGAGGATAAGCAACTTCAGCAAAGTCTCAGGATACAAAATTAATGTGCAAAAATCACAAGCATTCTTATATACCAGTAACAGACAGAGAGCCAAATCATGAATGAACTTCCATTCACAATTGCTTCAAAGAGTATAAAATACCTAAGAATCCAACTTACAAGGGATGTAAAGGACTTCTTCAAGGAGAACTACAAACCACTGCTCAGTGAAATAAAAGAGGACACAAACAAATGGAAGAACATACCATGCTCATGGATAGGAAGAATCAATATCGTGAAAATGGCCATACTGCCCAAGGTTATTTATGGATTCAATGCCATCCCCATCAAGCTACCAACGAGTTTCTTCACAGAATTGGAAAAAACTGCTTTAAAGTTCATATGGAACCAAAAAAGAGCCCGCATCTCCAAGACAATCCTAAGTCAAAAGAACAAAGCTGGAGGCATCACACTACCTGACTTCAAACTATACTACAAGGCTACAGTAACCAAAACAGCATGGTACTGGTACCAAAACAGAGATATAGACCAATGGAACAGAACAGAGTTATCATAAGTGATTATATTTTAAAATGCCACATTAAAGTTGAACAAACCAAATTCAACAACATAATAAAATAAAAAGCACATTTCTCCTTGAAGTAGTACAGCCCATTCTACTACTTGAGGACATCTATCTCCATTCTAAAATGTACCTTTCTTTTTCATGTTTCAACATCTCTGAAATTACAGTGTATTTTATAATCAAGGAAACACGACAGGATAGTATTACTTGTGCTAATCTCACTAGATGTTAAGAGGTCTGTAGACAAAATTAAACACCGACTTCTGCTTTAAAAATATTTAGGAAGCCATGAATCATAGGATACTTTTTAATATTTTAGGAATACTATGCTCATACCAACATTTTATATCAGTTAATAATAAACTACAAAAAACATTTCCATTAAATATCAGAAATAAAACAAGAATGCCCACTCACACTGTAAGAACAATAGAACAAACAAAACAAAGTAGTGGAATGACGATCTGATAGGAGGAGGCATACTTACCACCATTTGCACAAGGTGTGATTACATGGCTAGAAAACCCTAGATAATGCATGGACAATCTTTTAGATTAATAAGAAAGTTCAGGCCGGGCACGGTGGCTCACACCTGTAATCCCAGCACTTTGGTAGGTCGAGGTGGGCTGATCACGAGGTCAGGGTATCGAGGCCATCCTGGCTAACACGGTGAAACTCCATCTCTACTAAAAATACAAAAAAATTAGCCTGGCATGGTGGCGGGCGCCTGTAGTCCCAGCTACTTAGGAGGCTCAGGCAGGAGAATGGAGTGAACCCGGGAGGCGGAGCTTGCAGTAAGCAGAGATCGCGCCACCGCACTCCAGCCTGGACTACAGAGTGAGACTCCATCTCAAAAAAAAAAAAAAAAAAAAAAGAAAAGAAAAGAAAAGAAAGAAAAAGAAAGTTCAGCAAAGTTGCCTTATATGAAACAAATTGGCAACGATTAGTAGACTTCCCAAATGCTAGCCATATCTTGTTAAAAAGGTATAAAGGGATTAAAATAAAAAACTGTCAGCAGCAGAAGGAAACAGGGTCCTATGCCCAACAATAACAAGAAATGCCTGGGACCTGTGGGAAGAAAACTGCCTAATTTCATGGGGAGATGCAAAAATTCTGAATAAACCCTATGGTTTTCGATAGAACGATTATACATGATAAAGATGTTCATTACTTTCAAAGTAGCTCCTAGTTTTAAAATAAATCTCCTTTTATGTAGGATAAATGTAGAAACATAGATATAGAAGACTATGAAATGAGAAAAAATATAGACAGACATTTAATTGACATGGGAATCAGAAAAACTTTTCTTAAAGTAAAAAAATAAAAATAAAAAAAGCAAAAAGAAAAAGAATTTGATTACATGAAAGATTTGGAAGACAAATGACAACTTGAGAAAAATAGTTTCAAGATTACTGAAGCATGAATATTTTATATATAAGAAAAGCCTTTAAAATTAGTAAGTAAAATGTTACAAATACAATAAATTCTTAGGCAAAAAACATGACTGCTATGAGGCTGGGCACCCACCTCCTCCTGTAATTCCAGAGTTTTGGGAACCTGAGGTGGGAGAATTGCTTGAGACCAGCCTGGGCAATATAGCAAGACTCTGTCTCTACAACAAACTTTTTTTAAAAAGTTAGCTGGCCATGGTGGTGCACTCCTGTAGTCCCAGTTACTTGGGAAACTGAGGTGGAAGGATTGTTTAAGCTTAGGAATGTGAGGCTGAGTGAGCTATGATAGCGCCACTGCATTCCAGCCTGGGTGACAGAGTGAGACCATGTCTCCGGAAAACAAACAAAAACAACAATTTTAAAAAGCCAGGTTGGGTGCAGTCACTCATGCCTGTAATCCCAGGAGTGATTGGGAGGCCGAGGTGAGTGAATCGATTAAGGCCAGGAGTTCAAAACCAGCCTGAGCAGTATAGAGAGACCTTGTCTGTACACAGATTTTTTTTTTTTTTTTTAAATTAGCTGGCCATGGCAACATGCACCTTGTAGTCCTAGCTACTCAGAAGGCGGGACAGGAGGATTGCTTAAGCTCAGCAGTTTGAGTCTACAGTGAGCTACAATCACACCACTGCACTCCAGCCTGGGTGACACAGCAAGACCCTGTCTCAAAAACAAATAAAATGCTTACATAATTGGTGAAATAAATTAAAGGGACCAGATACACATATAAAAATGTCGTTCTTGCTACTAGTCAATGAGATGGAAATTAGCACAGAAGCCAAATGCCAATTTTCTTTCTCATACTGCAGAGAATAAAATAATCTGTCATATCAGTAATGCAGTGATTGAAAGGGCACTATCACATATTGCTAATTGAAATAGAATGTTGTACTTTTCTCAAGTGTAATTTCTTCATGTGCATCCTAAGCCTCAAAACCTTTTATATCCTCAGGTTAATTCCATTGTTTAGGAATACTGCTTCATGAAATAATCACAGACAGAAAGGCTTATGAACAAATATTGATGGCAGACATGCAAAGTGACAGACATATACAAGTAACAGAGGGAAAGGTACAACAACAAATGGAATATGATACAGCCAAAATAACCAAGTTCTCTTCATGAAAATAGGACACAAAATTACATATACAGCATGTTCTTAATTTTATTAAAAATATGTGTGTGTGTGTGTGTGTGTATATATATATACACACACACACACACATATATATACACACACACATATATATAGTGGTTTCCTCTTATATTCAGGGGATATTTTCTCTTTTTTTGAGACGGAATCTCACTCTATCACCCAGGCTGGAGAGCAGTGGCGCTATCTCGGCTCACTGCAGGCTCCGGCCTGGGATCACACCATTCTTCTGCCTCAGCCTCCTGAATAGCTGGGACTACAGGCGCCCATCACCTTGCCTGGCTAATTTTTTGTATTTTTTTTGGTAGAGATGGGGTTTCACTGTGTTAGCCAGGATGGTCTCGATCTCCTGATCTCATGATCCGCCCGCCTCGGCCTCCCAAAGTGCTGGGATTACAGGTGTGAGCCACCACACCGGACCTTTCAGGGTATTTTTTTTAAGGGCCCCAGTAGATGCCAGAACCCCTGGATGGCAATAAACCCTATCTATACTATGTTTTTCCTATACATACATATCTGTGATAAAGCTTAATTTATAAACTAGGTATAGTAAGAGATTAACAATAATAACCAATAATAAAATAGAATAATTATGGCAACATATTGCAATAAAAGTTACAAAAATGTATTTTCTGTCTTTATTTCTCAAAATATTGTGCTATACATTGTAACTGAAATGTGGATAAGGGCAGACTATTGTATGCAACATTGTGTATGTGCAAACAATAAAGTTCTGAAAGGAAATATACTGAAGTATTAACAATATTAATTTTGGCTGATGGAATTATGAGCAAGTTTTATTTTCATTCTATTTCTCTGTGTTTTCCAAAGATTCTACAATAAAACTAGAATGGTCGTAGAGAACCCAGAGAACACAGATAAGGAAAACCCGTAGATAACTTTTGTCTCTATTCCTGCCCACTCCTTCCCTCTACCTCCCTATCCATGGAAAAAAATTAAAAAGCAACCTATATTTGTTAAAGAGAAACAAAACAAAGTGACTTTCTTCTATTCTATTCCTGGGAGGTCATTAAGCACCAGGTGGCCTCCGGAGTATGGGAGGACAGCAGGACCCAACTTCAGCCTTGTGTCCCTGTCAGGTCTTCTCAGCAGGTAGGGAGCTCTGCTCAGATGATGATGTCCCCACCCATGCAGACCATGAGCTGGGAATGGGGAGGAATATGTACCAGGAATGGAGCCACCCTGATGGGTGGGCCTAGCTCCAACTGACAAGCAAACAAAGACAATTTAGCTTTCCAGGAGGTATTAGCTTACCAAGGAGGTATTAGGAACAGGTCTATTTTCTACAGTCTGCAACGTTTCACAGTGACTTTCTTACCATTGAAATTAAAGACTCACTCCTTTCACTTTGAATGCATACTCAAACCCTTAGCAAAGGCAAGAACCACTCACAGCAGGAGAGAATGAGGGATGAGAGAGTTCAGTTAGCCAAAAAGAAGCCAGTTAAGGAACCAGGAAGAAAGGAGGACACACTCTTTCCATAGTTTACAGCACAAAAGAAACTTGAAGCCAGGGGCTTTCTGACCTGGCCATTTTCCCCCCTCATTCAAATTGAAAAAACCCTACTCTGTCTGGAAATCAAAAGGTTTTTAAGTCTGGAAGAGTCATTAAATATTTTCAGGTTTGAGTAATATCAATTTTTCAAGATGAAAAGACAAAAAACAGAAAAAGAAAAAAGAGGTCTATGGTCTGATAAATTTGGAAAACGTTGTATACAATATTGTCTTTTCGGAATTTCCAAAAATCTTAACCATTTAAAACCTTTGAAAATTCCTTCAAGTAAAACAAAGTAATCAACCTCTTTTCTTTGTTTAATCTCTTATTTTCTAAATATCTTTGACCACTGTTGTAGATTTGTTGATTATTGGCCATCAATGATCCCTCTTATCCTTCTATACTTAGGCCACTCCTCCCATCATGAGTTAGATTCTCTTTCCTCTACACTTAAATCTAGACCAACCATCGGACAGAAGTGACACTGTGTTTGTTCTAGGCTGTGCCCTTGGAGGCCTGACATCTTCTGCTTCTGCTCCTTTAGAAGCCGCCTGTTATGTTGTGAAGAAGTTTGGGCTAGATTCCTAAATGATGATGAGTCAAATGAAGGGAGGCTCTGAAAGATAAGAGGTCGCCTTGGATGTTCCAGGCCCAGCCACATTCCCAGGTTAATGTAGATACATATACTACTAGAGTCTCTCATGAGGCAGAAAAACCACCCAGCTGAACCCAGTCAATCCACAGAATGTAAGAAAACCGAATCATTGTTATTTTAAGACCTGCTTTTCATCAGGATTTATTATTCAGCAATAGATAACTGATACAACCATGGAATTACTTTTTTGTCTTACATTTATTATCATTGGCAGATCCCACTGCAGACCCACTGGGAAATGATGATATAACTCATCACCTTTATGATATACAGTTGACCCTTGAACAACATGGGTTTCAACTGTGTGGGTCCACTTATATGTGAATTTTCTTCTGCCTCTGCCACCCTGAAGACAGCAGGGGTCTACTTCCTCTTCTCTTCCTCCTCCTCCTCAGCCTACTCAATGTGAAGATGATGATGATGAAGATCTTATAATGATCCATGTCCACTTAATCAATATTTTATTTTCATTAGAATTTTCTTAGTAATATTTCTTTTCTCCAGCTTGCTTTACCATAAGAATGCAGTATATAATACATATCACATATAAAAATGTATTAATTGATGGTTTATGTGACAGGTAATGCTTCTGGTCAGCAGTAGGCTGTTAGTAGTTAAGATTTGGAGAAGTCAGAAGTAATACATAGGTTTTTGACTGCACCCCTAACCCCTATATTGTTCAAGCATCAACTGTACGTGGGAAATATGAAGCCCAACAGACAGGGATTGACTCACCAAGGAACACTAAGCTAGTAAGAACCAGAGCTGGGTACCTTTTTAAAGTAGAAATTTACTGAGACTCTTCTCAGGCATGAGCATTTTGCTAGGCACTGGGAATATGACAGTGAATAATTCTCAGTCTCTGCCTTTTAGGAGTTTCCAGTTTTCCGTGTGTGTAGGCTCAGGAGAAGGTGGATTAGAAACTGGCAATTAGGCAGAGAGCAAAGCGTGGTGATAGAGGTGGGCACAGGGTTCTGTGGAAGGCCAGAGGACAGCACTAAATCCCTTGATGCTTCTGGGTCAGAGATAGATTTCTGGAAGTGAGGTCCTTTCAGCTGAAACCTGAAGGATGAAGCATGCAGTGGTTTTAAAACATGCCCACTCATCCTTTGACAATCCTCCCCTCAAAAGGTAGATGAATTCCTCTCTTCTTTCCTGCATTCAATGTAGTAACTTAATTCTAACTAACCTAATGCAGCAGAAGTAATGGTGTATGATTTCCAAGACTAGGTTAAGTACTACAGCTTCTCACTTCTCTCATCACTTGCTCTGGAGAAAGCCAGCTGCCTGTTACAGACACTGAAGCAGCCCTGTGCAGACTATGAGGAACTGAGGTCTCCTGTCAACAGCCATGTGAATGAGTCATCTTTGAACTGGATCCTCCAGCCCCAGTGAAGCCTTCAGATGGACGCTGCTCTAGTTCATGTCATAGCTGCGACCTTATGAAGAGACTCTGATGAAGAACTGCCCAACCAAGCCACACTCATGAATTCCTGACTCACAGAAACTATGAACCAACAAATGCTTATAGTTTCAAGCTGCTAAGTTTTGAGATAATTTAATAGGGAACAATAGTTAATGAATACAAATAGTGTTTAGTCACACACAAAGTGGAAAGTACTCTGTTCAATGTAGTTAGAATATACAGGCAATTGGGGAGTGGTGTGGTCTAGGCAATAGCAGACCCATCTGACTTCTTACCCAGGTGTCTATTGTATCAGTTGTGAGCATTCTTACAGATTAAAAAGAAAAAAAAAAAACCTGACTCAAATTGGCATAAACAGTTTCTTAAAATAATCTACAATTTTATAATCTCACATAATAAGAAGTCTAGTAGTAGTTTCAGTTACAGGCATGGTTTTGATCAGGGTCCTAGCTCTGCTCTTCCATGGGTGGGTTCTATCCACAAGCTTTTTTGTTGGTGGTGGTGGTGGGGGGACAGACAGGGTTTCACTCTGTTACCCAGACCACAGTGGAGCAGCATGATCATGGCTCACTGCAGTCTTGAACTCCTGGGCTCAAGCAACCCTCCCACCTTAGCCTCCCAAGTAGCTGGGATGGTAAACACACACCACCATACCTGGCTATTTTTTTAAAAAATATTTTCTGTAGAGATGGAAGACTCACTGTGTTGCCCAGACTGGTCTTGAACTCATGGCTTCAAACAATCCTCCCACCTTGGCCTCCCAGAGTGCTGGGATTACAGGTGTGAGCCACCTTGCCCAGCCTACAAGCTAGCTTTTCTAATGATAATAAGACAGTTCTCAACAGCAACAAAGATCCTTGCTTGTGTCTAACAGAAGAAAAAAGACAAACTTTTCTATCATCATGGACCTTAAATACTTCCCTTCAATCATATTGGAACACCTTAGATTGCATGTGCAACTTTCTTAATTCAGCCAAATTAATTTCATGAGCAGATTGGCTTTAGCCTATCTCATCCTAGAACTGGTAAGAGAGATGAGATCCTCACTAATCAGGATACACATCCAGAGGGGCTGGGATGAGGTCAGCTTCTCTTGAGTTCCCATCACACATGTGATGGGAAGGGTATGGATTATTTTAGGAAGAACAAGGAGAATTGATGCTGGGCAAGCAATCTACACTTTCTACCACAGCTAATTTTGGCTTATTTATGGACATTTAGAGATGTTATTCCCTGGCAGTTTTCATGTGTGGATCTACTTCTGGACTTGGCAGAGGTGTTGGTTTCGGACTCCCAGGGCTCCTGACTCTGTACCATCACCAAGCTCAGGGGAAGGATCAGGATGAGTTGGAGGAAGCTATTCATCCTGAAAGGTCACCAGCCTCTTCCACTATACCCCAGTAATTTGCCCAACCCAACTACTGCTATCCATATCCTGGGCCTCAATCTCTACCCACAAATTAGGCCTTGACCAGTTGTTCTTCCAGCAGTTGACCCTGAAATGCACGGGCCCAGCTTTCCTAGAATGAGGCCTCAGACTATACCATAGGACCCCCAGTAGACTGTGTACTTCAAGATGCTGTTAGAAAAGCTACTATTCCTTTTGAAGCCTCACCCACCATCCCTGCCAATTGTCTGAGATTATCAATGGAAGGAGAATATATGTGGGGGAGGGGGTGCTGACCCTCACCTCTATGGCTTACTATTCTTGGGACTCATTTTCCCTTCTAGGACATTGAAATAAAGATCCTCTTGCAAACCCTAAACTGGCCTTTCATGTTCAATCTCAAGTAGGACACAGCATGTTTATTTCCCTAAGGTTTATATATTCAAATACGTTTTCTCAAGAAGAAACAGATACACACGTAATAGATAGTTGACTTAACTACCTTCCTTTTGGGGTCTCCATGCCACTGTCACCATGCCTGGCTGTCAGCCTGATTTCCTGTGGCAGATGCTACCTTTGAACTTGCCACCTCAAACATGTTCAGACATCTACAGGCAGATCCAAGACCATAAAGCCCAGAAAGAGATAACAGTTTCCACCGAAGAGGTTTAAGACTAGCCTCCAAGTTGCAGAGATGTCCTAGCTGAGGATCCATCTGTATCCTGGGAGACTGGCAGTGGGAATGATCATACATCCCCTCCTCACCCTGGGAAACTCTACCACTGAATTGTAACTTCACTCTGTGTCAGTCATTTCAACCTTGGCTGCATGTTGGAATCACCTGGAAAGCATTCCAAATTCCAAATGCCCAGGTCAAATCCCAGAATATCCAGAATAGCAGAATCTCTGGGGCTGGGGCTGGGGCCTATGTATCAGTATTTTTAGCCCTCTCCTTCCTCACTTACCCCACAGGTCATTCTAGTACATAGCCAAGGTTGAGAACCACTGCCTTATGCTCTTAACTGGGTAAGCATTTCCCAGCCAAATAGTGGGGCTAGGGATTTTTCATTACCAGAGATGTTCACATGGGAGGAAAGAAAATACGAGTTCCAAAGGTTTACATGGGGCTTAGCATCCGCAGATTTGCAGGCCAGGAGGCTCCAGGCTGTCTCCTGGCTCCTAAAACCAAGCATGCAAGGCTCTGTGGCACGAACAGTGTTCAACTCTTAGGGGTGTCATCTCTTCTGATTGTAGCAAAGTCATCAATATTTATCCAGCATTTACTTTACACAAGCATTGTTCTGATTTCTAGCTGTCTTAGCTAATTTAAGACTCATAACATCTTATCTCACGGATGAGAAAATGTAAACACAAAGAGGTTAAGCAATTTGCCCCAGCTAATACAGCCAGTGAGTGGTGAAGTTGAGATTATAATTCAGGCATCTGACTCTGAACCCATTGCTCTTTTTTAACCTTGGCATACTAGACCATTGCTCTCAAACTCTAGGGTGCATCAAATACACTGGATTGGGTGAGTGAATATGGAGAGAGGGGAATGGGGATTAAAATGCAGAGTCTTGACCCCCATACCATGTTCTGACTCAGCAGGTCAGTTAGGCTAGGAAGTTTACTAGTCAAGAGGGTCTTGACTGCAAGTTGTCCAGGTTCTTGGCGTTTTGAACAAAGAACTGGACAAAACACCCTGCAAAGCAAAGAAACAATGAAGCAACGAAAAAACAAAAGCAAGGATTTATTGAAAACAAAAGTACACTCCACAGTGTGGGAGCGGGCCCTGGCAGTGGCTTAAGGTCCCAGACCGAATCTTCTCAGGTCCAAATACCCCCAATAGGTTCCCCATTGACCACTTCATGCTCACCTCATGTAAATAAAGTGGGAGTCTGCAACTGGTCTGATTGGTGGTTGAAAGCAACCAATCAGAGGCTGAAGTGGAGTTACAACGTTGCCAACGAAGACTTGGCCAGCAGTCAGTCTGATTGGTTGCAGACAGCCTATTTCCCATCTGCCACGCAGAAAAGGTGGGGGGTTTGCAAAGGGAGTAGCCTCTGGTCCTTTTGTTACTTAGGTGTGGAAAGTTAGGGTTTTCTTTCAATTTAGTTCTAGGAAGTTGGCATGAAACAGCCTTAGGTTCCCTACCTCCAGACCCTCTTCTCCAGTCTCAGAATCTGCATTTTTAGGAAGCTTCTTAAGTGGTTCATAAGATCCTTAGATCATGCTTTAAAAACTTAAGCTTAACATCATCAAAGCACAGGTTGTCAGCTGGAAGGTACGTTGAGGTTCATCTAAGATTACTGACCTTTTATAGTGCTCCTTTAAGCCAATTGATTTCATTCTACTTTATATTGTTCCTTAAGACAAATACTTCTGTCTAGGTACCGTGCTTCTTGACACAAAGTCCAAATCTTCCAGGAAACCACCCTGGTCTTCTAGATTTTTTGTATTCATCCTCAAGCAGCTGCTTTCTGTTTAGTGAATAAATGGGCAAAAAACTAAATGGCCTCTGTTGGTGAGCTCTGAGAAGCATGAAAACATCACTATCTTTTGTGAAGTGTCTGTTCATACCCTTTGCCCGCTTTTTGATGGGGTTGTTTGTTCTTTTTCTTGTAAATTTGTTTAAGTTCCTTGTAAATTCTGGATATGAGACCTTTGTCAGATGGGTAGATTACAAAAATTTTCTCCCATTCTGTAGGTTGCCAGTTCACTCTGATGATAGGTTCTTTTGGTGCACAGAAGCTCTTTAGCCCCTAATTAGGTCCCATTTGTCAATTTTGGCTTTTGTTGCAATTGCTTTTGGAGTTTTCATCATAAAGCCTTTCCCCTATGTCCTGAATGGCACTGCCTAGATTTTGTTCTAGGGTTTTTATGGTTTTGGGTTTCACATTTAAGTCTTTAATCCATCCTAAGTTAATTTGTGTATAAGGTGTAAGGAAGGGGTCCAGTTTCAGTTTCCTGCATATGGCTAGCCAGTTGTTCCAGCACCATTTATTGAGTAGGAGATCCTTTCCCCATTGCTTGCTTTTGTCAAGTTTGTCAAAGATCAGATGGTTGTAGATGTGTGGTGTTTTTTCTGAGGTCTCTGTTCTGTTCCATTGGTCTAAATGTCTGTTTTGGTACAAGTACCCTGCTGTTTTGGTTACTGTAGCCCTGTAGTATAGTTTGAAGTCAGCTAGCATGATGCCTCCAGCTTTGTTCCTTTTGCTTAGGATTGTCATGGCTAATGGTCTTTTCTGATTCCATATGAATGCGGCCAACAAACATATGAAAAAAATCTCAACGTCACTGATTAGAGAAATGCAAATCAAAACCACAATGAGATACCATCTCATGCTAGTCAGAATAGCAATTATTATAAAGTCAAGAAACATCAGATTTCGGCAAGGCTGTGGAAAAATAGGAATGCTTTTACACTGTTGGTGGGAATGTAAATTAGTTCCACTATTGTGGAACTAATATGGTGATTCCTCAAGGATCTAGAATGAGAAATACCATTTGACCCAGCAGTCCTGTTACTGGGTATATGCCCAAAGGAATATGAATCATTCTACTATAAAGACACATACACACATATGTTTATTGTATCCCTGTTTACAATGGTAAAGTCATGGAGCCAACACAAATGCCCATCAATGATAGACTGGTTAAAGAAAACGTGGTACATATACACCAGGGAATACTATGCAGCCATAAAAAATAATGAGATCATGTCCTTTGCAGGGACGTGGATGAAGCTGGAAGCCATCATCCTCAGTAAACTAACACAGAAACAGAAAACCAAACATCACATGTTCTCACTCATAAGTGGGAGTTGAACAATGAGAACACATGGACACAGGGAATAGAACTACACACACTAGTGCCTGTTGAGGAGTGGGGGGGGGGGGCGGGGAGGGGAAGGAACTTAGAGGAGGGGTCAATATGTACAGCAAACCACCATGGCACACGTATACCTATATAACAAACCTGCATGTTCTGCACATGTATCTCGAACTTAAAGTAAAATTAAAAAAAAAATAAAGTCACTATTCCACCAAGCAGTTGCTCAGTGAGGCTAGCACAGAGATAAATAATGCTACTTATGCCCACAGCTTGCTGCAGCTGCATTCCCCTTCTAGGAAAACAGTCTCGTCCACTGCGTCTCACATGGCAATTATGTGCATTGAATCACCTGAGGATCTGTTAAACAGCAGAGTCTGATTAGGTCTTTCTGGCCAGCTCCCAGAGGAAACAGAAGCTACTGGCTCAGGGATGGGACTTTGAGTAGCAAGGGTAGGTTTCCTTTCCAGGACAGGTGGTGCTGTGTTGAGGGTTATTTTGAACATGAAAGATGAGACTCCTCTGAACATGATCATGTGAATTCAGGAGAAACAAAGGGCTGAAGCACTCTGCATAGGAAGTCAGGAACATCTGTAATTTATGGAGGCAGCTGAGAGGCGGAATGTGGATGGAGAATAGACGACAGTCATGGCTGACATTCCCCGCATTGTTTTACGTGCGGTGGCTATTTTAACTCACTTAATTATCACAACAACCCCGTGAAGTCTGTGCTAATATTATGCTCATTTTGTAGATGGGAATATAGGGTTATGGATAGGCTAAGTATTTTGTTCACGGTCACTGATCTGAGTAAGAATTTGCTCATAGGCATTGTAACTCTAGCAGCTGTGCTCTTAACCCCAACACCACAGTGCCTCATAGAGGGGGCCTAAGCAATGTGGCAAAAGATACCTGGTGGCCTGAGGTGAGGAAAATCCAGCAGTGGTAATGCTCAGGGATTTCTAGGAAGTTGGATGCTCATTCAGTTTTTGGGGGTTTGCTGGGCTGAGATGCACTGTAAATTTCTTCTGCTTCCTGATGCCTAAACCTATAGTACGACTCAGCTATACATATAAACTTTCATTTTGGTTGCTTTGGGAAATCAAAGGAAAAGAGGCCATGCTCCAGGCTGGGTCTAGATCAGAACGCAATGGAGAGACTAGATGCAGGAGGTAAGGCATGGATGTGGAGACAATTTGAGGGAAGCAGGAAAGAGGAGTATGGTAAAGCAAGATGCTGACAACAATGACAAAGAAGTTTCCCCAGATTCTGGGGAATACTGGGAGTAGGAAATGCTGAATTTTCCATTGAAGACAGAATGAAGGTATGGAGCCATTGTTATTTGAATGCCGAAGTAAAGGTGGTTCCTTGAATTTCCTGGGAACAGCAAACCTATGCAAATTCAGGATATTTCTGATTGTCCTGGTTAGGTTAGACTAGGGATAGAAAGAGAGCCAGGAAGATTTTGTGTTATTGTCAAGTAGACAGATGTGGGGTTCAGGGAACTTGGGTGAAGAAAGGAGACTATTACAGAAGGCTGTAATTAGAGGCGGTAGCTTTAAACAAGTCACATGGCCCAACTTGCACTTGTGTTCTGCTGTTTTCAGAGAGAAGTGAGCACAGTCCTTCCTGCTCTGTGAAGGATGTCATCCCTACCCCCATAGAGCTCTTGAAGCCCTAGCATCCTTGTAAAATCTGAAGCCCTGCTGTTGCATTTGTCCAGAGCCCAGGTAATATGTAGTGCCAGGAACACTTGAGTTTTCTGGGCAGACAAGTAAACCCCTGCCACATTCACTTAGGCTGAGACCCAAGTGAGTTCCTCTGTCTGTGCGCTCCTTTTTTTGCAAGAGTTTGGGCCCAGCTGCTGCAGTCCCCATCATCTTTGAACAGTGGATTATAGTTTACAAAACTGCTTCCCACACATGCACAGACACACATCTTATTTTATTCTCATGGCAGCCCTCTGATGCAGACTGAACAGTTATTGTCTCTATTTTATGAGTAGGGAGACAAGCTCAGAGAGGTTGAGTAACTCACCAAGGACACACAGCAGCAGTATGCCAGGGTTAGCAGATCTGTGGTGCTGAAAATGAGGTTTCTTATTTCCAAGTTTCTTATTTCTATGGGTCTCAGTTTGATGCTCCCTTGAGAACAGTAAGCTTTTTAAGGCAAGAAATGTGTCTCCGGTTGCATTGGAATCACCCATGAAGCCTTTGGGTCTGCCCGGTGCTGCTGCTCACTAAACATCTGCCTTCGTACAGCCCAGTCTCCCAGCCATCTGCTCACCTTGACATGTCCCCAAACTTGGACCCAGCATTTACTAAGTGTGTGAGTCAAGTAGCTTCTCCGGGTTCCCAGCCCAGTCTCCCAGCCATCTGCTCACCTTGACATGTCCCCAAACTTGGACCCAGCATTTACTAAGTGTGTGAGTCAAGTAGCTTCTCCGGGTTCCATTGTGGTGCTTTCCATTACCCACTCAAGCCTCCCTCTTAAACGGAGACAAATGAGAAAGGTGGGAAGAGCCCCCTGCTGCTAGATCTGCATGCAGTGATCACCTCCCTCATTTTGTCAAAATATTTGTTAAGCATCTGCTGCCTACCTTGCTCTGTGCTTGGCTCCCAGGGACAGTGACAAACTAGGATGGCACATCTCCTTCCCTCCTGGAGTTCATGGTTTAGAGGAGTAAGGCAGCATCACACAGACAATTTTAGGTCATTGTGACAGGACAATAAAGAAAAAGGAGAATACAACCAGATCCAACCTCTTCTGGGGGCCAGGGGAAGCTGCCTGGAGGAGGAGATTTCTAAGCTTAAATCTGAGAGATGAACAGTCATCTGGAGTAGGGAGGAGGTATACAGTAGGGAGAAGGAGGGGCTTGTGTAAACACCCTGAGGCAGAAAAAACCTTGGTTAAATTCAAAAACCTGAACTGCCTGGAACCAAGTAAGTGTGTGTGTGTGGGAGGGAGTGGGAACAGGATGGGGGGGGACTGGAGGGAGATTGGGAGTGTTACATGATGAGGTTGAAGAGGTCCACAGGGGCCAGATAGTGCAGGATCTTTGGCCTTTATGCTAAGGGGAGTGGGATAAAATGAAGGGTTTTGGATAAGAATAGCAGGCTCTGATTTTCACTTTCAAAAGATCTCTCTGTCACAGAGGATGACTTGCGACACTGGGGATACAGGCAGGGCTGGAATCTGGAAGCGGGCTGTGGCAGTGGGTCGGGCAGGGACTGGGAGCTGGCCAGGGTGTGGCCATGATGGTGAAAAGAAGTTGGCTGATGAAAGAGGGAGAGAGAGGAGGTGGAATGGACAAGAAGGAGATGCTTCTTGTCAAGGATGAGGTGCAGAGTTCTGGCACCAGGGGGATTGTGGCCTCTTTTCCTGGGTGGGAAAGAATGGAGCAGAGCAGCGTGGGTGTTCAGGTTGTTCAGGTGGCACCGTGTTGACTGTGAGAGGCCCACTGAGAAGCTGGAGTCTTGAGTTTGGGATGAGATGAGAGACCTGGGATAGGTCTATCATTCTGGGAATGCCAACCCTATGGTAGAGGCTGCAATCATACAGGGTGGATGTGAGTGGAGAAAAGAGAAGAGCTAGGACAAGCCTTGAGAGACCTCTGCTGAAGGCACCAGAGAAGCACCTGCTGGAGAAGCAGAAAGAAAACCAGAGTGGGGACCTCGGTAGGCAGGGGCGGGGCAGGGCCAGGGGGCAAGAAGGAATGTTTCCAGAGGAAGAAGTGGTGAAAGGTGCCAAATGCTCACAGCAAGTAAGATGTAGGCAGCAAGTTGTCCATGGTGGCCTGAAGATCATTGTAGGGAAATCCTTGGGGGAGTCCATTGACTGGCTAGGGAATGGGAGGTGGGGAGGTGGAGTTAGTGCACTGAATCAGGTTCAAGTTTGATGCTGTGATCCTGCAAAGGTGCTTTCCGTTTCTGGGGCCCAGTGTTCTCACCTGAAAAATGAAGGGGTTGAGCTGTCAGCTCTAACAGACATTCTCTAATCCCAGCAAAATGGGATTATTCCCATTAGCAGCGTGTAACTGTGAGAGCTTTTTAATGACATGCACTTCCACTGGCTCCTTGGGGCTGTCAAGTCTAGTGTGACAGACCAACTGGGAAATTTCCTGCTCGGCTCCACATTTCCTTCACTTGATTTCAGGTCATTGCCCCTAGCGACGTTCCTCTCTAGACTATCAAATATTCTGATTTCTGCACCTCCGGAACAGTTACTCAGTAGCATAATACTTTCCTTTTTTTTTTTTTTTTTTTTTGTCTTAATCCTTTGCTCCGTCTCTCTCCTCCTATGACCTTGCCAAGTACATATATGTAAAAGCCAGTTCCTGAGCATTTACCCAACAATAGTTGTGTTCTAGGCACCAGTCCATGTGTGTGCACACATGGTGATGGCAGTGGTGCAGTACTGGGGCTCAGCCACAAGCGTAGAGAGTCATAGAGTCTCATGGGCTTTCAAGGGCTAGTTTTTAGGTTGAATTATTTGGAGACAATTCTGGAAAGCAGGAAAAAGAGAGAGTTTTATAGTTAAAAATTAGTTTTAGGACTCTCTCAACCTATTCTGGTTTGCAGGAGCTGCCTGACAAGAATAATCTAAAAAAAGAAATTAGTTTTAAGTGATGCCTTCTGCCAGTTCAGTTTAGCAGGAAGTTGTTTACTAGCATCAGGGCATCCAGAGATGGAGGAGACATCAAAAATCACCCTTTCTATTTGTATTTTTTCATCTTGCATTGTCCAGTGGGGTAAACTGGGTCCCAGTCAGTTAAGCAAGTTACCTAACTAATTGGTAACATTACAGACAGTATAAGATTTGTGCATGGGGCTCCTACTGTCTTCTCTCAACACAACAGAGCATTGACTATGCGCTAAACACTGGGTTGGGCACCATGGAATGCAGGCAACCTTGACCTCCATCGAATCTGATTGGGGAGCCAAAAGGAAACACCTGTAGAACAATTGAGAGCTGTATTTACAGATGACCCTTGATTTACAATGAGGTTACATCTCCATAATCCTATTGTAAGTTGAAAACGTGGTAAGTCAAAAATGGATTTAATACACCTAACCAACCAAACATCATAGCTTAGCCTACTCTAACTTAAACATGCTCAGAATACATACATTAGCCCACAGTTGGGCAAAATGATCTAACATAAATACTACTTTATAATAAAGTGTTGAATAACTCATTTAATTTGTTGAATGTGGTACTGAAAGTGAAAAAGAATGATTTTGCCCCACTGCAAGGTAAAAAACTCATGTCAGGATGATATGTGTATTCATTATATGTTAAGTACAAAAATGCTGTAGAAAGAAAGGCATCCTGTGAGTCTTGAAGCCCCAAATTTTCAAACAGAAAGGATGAAGAAAGGGGCAGAGGGGCTCTAAGTTGAGAGGTATGAATCGCAATGGAGCCAGGTGAGTGGTTGGGATGGTCTCATTGGACCAGAGACAATGTGTGAGGAGAAAACAGGGAGAGATGGAAGAACTGGAAATGTGGGATCAGGTTAGAGGGAGATCTGATGTGGCAGGCAAACCAAGAGATATTACAGAAAAATAGCACGCTTACAAATTTTTTTGTGTGCATATTATATACATTAATATATATATTATATATACAGAGAGATATATGTGTATATGCATGTATACACATTCTATATTATATACAATATAATATATAGTATTATATATAATATATAATTTATATATATCATTTATATATGTGTATATATAATATACATTTATATATTATATATACATATATATTATTTATACACATACATAAATATATATATATTCCATTCCTGCAACAGAGCTCTTTGGGAATTGTCCACCTTGCTGCTCCCTTCTTCCCTTCTTCCCTGGAAATAGAATCAGGCTCAAAAAGGATCTATAGTCCCCCTCCTGGTGTGGGGAAGAGGTAGAGCTAAGTAGTCAAGATGATGTGAGCAAGATAGCCCTGGAAGAGAGCTTCTGTGGCAGGTTGAGAGGCTCCCAGGTGTTGGAGACCACATACTGAATCCTTGTAAAGAGTTGGGAGGAACTGGAATTCTACTTTAGAGAGGTCATTTTGTGTGTCCCTAATTTAAATTAGGCTGTGCAATATATCTATCCTTTGCTTAGCATCTTTTTTTTTTTTTTTTTTTTTTGAGACCAAGTCTCGCTCTTTCACCCAGGCTGAAGTACAATGGCGTGATCTCAGCTGGAGTGCAATGGCGTGATCTCAGCTCACTGCAGCCTCTGCCTCCCAGGTTCAAGCAATTCTCCCTGCCTCAGGCTCCTGAGCATCTGGGATTACAGGTGCCCACCACAACGCGCGGCTAATTTTTATATTTTTTAGTAGAGACGGGGTTTCGCCATGCTGACCAAGCTGGTCTTGAACTCCTGACCTCAGGTGATCTGCCCGCCTCGACCTCCCAAAGTGCTGGGATTACAGATGTGAACCACCGCACCCGGCCTAGCATCTTTAATTTGTTCCCCAAAACATTATCTCTAAGAGAAAAGCTATTGAATGAAGGAAATATTTCCATTATTATAGTAGGAAACATTATGGGACATTTCATCTCAACAATTTTCACAAATGGAAAAATATATCAACTAAACAATGAAAATAAATTTTAGTAGTCAGAACAACTTGAAAGTAAATAAATGATTTTTATTCATGAAGCAAAGAATTATTGTACTCACCAAAGAAAGAATAAATGTCTTGATGGTAGGTGATGGTGGAGGCCAGGGATTCATTCTTTAGAAAATCCTTTCTCTTTTTCTGCACCATTTCTCTAGATATTTTATAACTCTTTTATAACTCTTGGGCAACTGTGGTTATACTCAAGCCGCACTTTAAAAAAAGTAATAGCACAGAAAAACACCTTTAAACAAAATAAAAATTAATTATGCCAGTGCATGGAAGCACGTGGAAATAACACGCTCTTAACAGACTGAAAAGTTACAGAAGATACTACCCCTTTATCTCGCCTGCATGGTGTATATAAAACAAAATGCTTTGGGTTTATTCAAACATGAATTCAAATTTGTCCCTGATGATATTCTGTAACTAGAAACTGCAGTGTCAAGTAAATTGGTGAGCAAGTTTTTGCCTGAAACCACAATGTCAAAATTTCACTTCTTATACTGTATTTATTTAGGATGTTGTGGGGTAAACAACTTGTTATGCTGAATCGAAAGGAGGTGTTTTCTGAAAAATTATAAGAGCGCTTGTGGTGACAAGTCCTTAAAAGGGAAGTAGGGAATAGAGTAAAGTAGACTGTTATTTCCAAGTTTTTGCCTGTGAGGTTTCCTCTGCCCAGGACAACTTCTTTCTCCTTTTTTGCCTGACAACCTTGTATTCAGCTTTTCAGGATTATCTCAGATGTCAAATTCTGAGTTTCTTCTTGGGAAGCTTCTTGGGTCTGCCCCTCATTGCCTTCACCCTCTTGATTTTGTCCAGTACTTTTTCCTCTATGCTCCTGGAGTCCCCGAGTTTCCAACTATCACAACACAGCTCTCCACTTTCATCATTGTGGTGTGTTTTCCTCTATACATTTCGTGCAAGTGGTTACTGTGGATATATTCAGTGTCAATAGTCCCTGGCACAGTGACTGGTACAGAGGAGGCATTTAGTAAATTTGAATCAGTTAACGTGTGTACAACATTGTTCAGGAAGGAATTAAGAAGTCCATTTTCAACTTGGTGGGAAGTGTGTTAGTGCTGTTAGTGCTGTAATAAATAATCCCCAAATCTCAGTGTTTTACAAGGTCCATTCCTCATTTTCTTTTTTTTTTTTTTTTTTAAATTTATTTATTATTATTATACTGTAAGTTGTAGGGTACATGTGCATAACGTGCAGGTTTGTTACATATGTATACTTGTGCCTTGTTGGTGTGCTGCACCCATCAACTCGTCATTTACATCAGGTATAACTCCCAATGCATTCCCTCCCCCCGCCCCCCTCCCCATGATAGGCCCCGGTGTGTGATGTTCCCCTTCCCGAGTCCAAGTGATCTCATTGTTCAGTTCCCACCTATGAGTGAGAACATGCGGTGTTTGGTTTTCTGTTCTTGTGATAGTTTGCTAAGAATGATGGATTCCAGCTGCATCCATGTCCCTACAAAGGACACAAACTCATCCTTTTTTATGGCTGCATAGTATTCCATGGTGTATATATGCCACATTTTCTTAATCCAATCTGTCACTGATGGACATTTTCTTTAATATGGGTTATGGGTAGACTAAGAATCTGAGTCAAGCTGTGTGCAAATGAGGACTGGTGCCATGTGTTTCCTCATCTGGGACACTGTTCTTAAGGCAGAAGACAGAGTTATTCCTAGTTAAGCCAAAAGACATCACCGGATTGAAAGCTTCGGCTTAGACATGGATTGGGAAGTATACTCTGCTTACAGGGGGACATTGGACAAATCCCATTTAAATGAAAAGGAGAAATAGTCTCTCATAGAAGGGATGGATGGTTAGTTGTAAATAACAATATAATAATGTTATATTAACCATGGATAACAATATTATTATATTGTTAAATAACAATGTTATATACAGGAACTTTGTCTTTTGTTACCCACTTTTAAAAATACCAGCTTTGTGTAGGCGCGATGGCTTATGCCTGTAATCCCAGCACTTTGGGAGGCTGAGGCAGGTGGATCACTTGAGGCCAGGAGTTTGAGACCAGCCTGGCCAACATGGTGAAACCTGGACTTTACTAAAATACAAAAATTAGCCAGAATTGGTGGTGCACCCCTGTAATCTCAGCTACTTAGGAGGCTGAGGCAGAAGAATCGCTTGAACCCAGGAGGCAGAGGTTGCAGTGAGCCAAGATGGGGCCACTACACCCCAGCCTGAGTGACAGAGCAAGGCTCTGTCTCCAAAAATAAAATAAAATAAAATATTGGGTTTATTGAGGTATAATTAACATATAGTAAACTGTATGCATTTAAAATGTAGAATTTGATAAGTTTAGTACATTTTTCACCTGTGAAACTATCATTACAATTTAGATCAGTGGTAGAGAAACTATAGCTTGTAGGCCAAACATAGTCTACCGCATGTTTTTGCAAATAAAGCTGTATTAAAACACAGTTATGCCATTTGTTTATATATTGTTTATGACTGTTTTTGCTCTACAGTGGTAGAGTTGAGTAGCTGTGACAGAGCATATAGTCGCAAAGCCAAAACTGTTTACTATCTGGCCTTTAAAACATTTGACAACCTTCATCTAGATAATGAACATATGCATTACTCTTAAAATTTCTTTGTATTTCTTTTAATTTCCCCTTTCTATCTCTTTCCACAACCCTCCCACCCAGGTAACCACTGGTCTTCTTTCTATCACTATTCATTTGTTTGCCTTTCTTTTGTATTTTCACCAGCAGTGATTAAGAGTTCCAGTTCCTTCACATCCTTATCAACATTTGGTGTGGTCCCTTTTTATAGTTTTAGCATTCTGATGAAGGTGTAGTCGTATCTCATCATCGTTTTAAATTGCATTTCTTAATGACTAATGATACTGTCTTTGTTTGCTTGGGCTGCCATAACAAGATATCATAGACTGGGTGGCTTAAGCAACAGACATTCATTTTCTCACAGTTCTGGAGGTTGGAAGTTCATGATCAGGGTGCCAGCATAGTCAAGCTCTGGTGAGAGCTTTCTTCCTGGCTTGTAGATGGCTGCCTTCTCATTTGGTCCTCACATGGGCTTTCTACCATGTGTGCATATGGGTGACAGAAGGAGGGAGGAGAAGAGACAGGTGGAAGGGAAGAGGGAAAGAGAGCTCTCTTGCTTTAATTATTAAGGCATTAATCCAATCATGAGGGTTCCACTCTCATAACCTAATCTAATTACCTTGCAAAAGCTCAATCTCCATATACCAACATGTTGAGGATTAGGGCTTAAATATATGAATTTTAGGAGGATACAAACATTCCTCCATAACAGATATTAAGATTTTATGGGCTTATTTGCCATTTATATGCCTTCTTTGGTGAACTGTGTGTTCAAATTGGAAATGTAATTTATTATTAATATTTTTTGCATGTGGATATCCAGTTGTTCCAGCACGATTTGATCTCAACTGCCTTTGTAATTTTGTTCTAATTGTCCCTATATGTATGAGTCTATTTCCAACCTCTTTTTTCTGTTCTGTCTATGCAGTTTTGATATGCATTACAACCCATTTTCTTGGTTACTGTAGCTTTGTAATAAGCCTGGAAATCAAATAGTGTTAGTAATCCAACATTTTTTTTAATTGAAGTTCTTTTGACAACTTTGATAAAAACTTTGTTGTTTTGGCAAAGTTGTTTTTGCATTTCAATAATAATTTTAGAATTGCATTGTCAATTTTTATAAAAAATCACCAGTAGACTTTTTGTTTTAAAAATTGGCAAGCTAATTTTAAATTTTATTCAGAAATGCAAGAGACATAGAAGAGCCCAAACAGCTTTGATAAGGAAGAAGAAAGTTAGAGGACTAACACTGCCAGATTTAAGGGCTTACTATAAAAGTGTAACAAACAAAACATTGTAGTGCTTGTATAAAGATAGACATAGCGCAATAGGACAGAATGGAGAGCTTATAAATAGACATACATATATTTGAATAATTAATTTTCAACAAAGATATCAAGTCAACAGAGAAAGTATAGTTTTAAACAAACGGGCCTATAAGAACTGCACAACCATAAGGAAAAAAGTTCAACCCCATATCATACCATTTACTGAAATAAACTTGAAATGAATCAGACCTAACTATAAAAGTTAAAACTTTAAAACTTCCAGAAGAAAATATGAGGCATAATCTTCACAATCTTTCAGGAAAATGTGTACAATGAATATATATGTCAAACAACTTGTGTCTAGAGAATATAAAGAACTTTTAAAGCTCAATATGGAGACAACAAACAACTCAATAAAAATGGGCATACATTGCGGGTGGGAGTATGAAATAGTACAATCAGTTCAGAAAACAGATTTTCAATTTCTTATAAAATTGAATATATATTTGCTATACAGTTCAACATTTCCATTTCTAGTATCTGCCCAACAGAAATAAAAACACGTGTCTATGCTAAGACTTATACAAGACTGTTGACTATTGCTTTGTCATAAGAGCCCCTAACTAGAAACACCCCAAATGTCCATCAACAAATTTAATGGATATACAAATTATGGTACATCCATACAATGGAATACTACTCTCCCTTAAAAGGGAACAAACCCCTGATGCACGCAGCAACATGGATAAAATGTTTTGTTGTGCAAAAGAAGCCAGCTATAAAAGAACCCATACTGCCTGATTCCATTCATGCAAGCATCTAGAAGAGAAAAAGAAGAGAAGAAAAGAAAGAAGTGACTGGTTCTGGGGAAGGATTCACCAACAGACCTAGTGTATCTGGCCCATGGGAATCCAAAGTTAATAGTTATATGGAATGTGCCTTTTCATTGCCTTTTTATGTTGGAAAACAGGTGCTGCTATATTGGACCATGAAGATGAGGAGCTCATCCTGCTAGACATAGCAGGTAGTGAATTGAAAGGATCCCAGTCCCTAAGGGTTCCATGCAGCATAGCTGCCTGCTTTCCTCTGGATTTCTATGTGAGATAAAGTGAGAAATAACCTGCATTGTTAACGTTACTATTATTTAACCGCTTAACTTAAACTTACCTAACATAATAATCTAAAAATCTCCAAACAAAATCCAAACCATTATTTAGCCTTGCATTCTACTTTTGTTGAGCACCTTCTGTGTATTAGATGTTTTGTTTTCGTAAATGCTTTCTATTGATTAATGTTCAATCCAAAGAAGTATGTGGAATTCTCATGCCATTAATAAATGTCTCTGCATCTCATTCCTACCTTGTGTTAACGTCTGATACCAACTTGGCTGCAGTTACTAGCAAAAGGCTTTTAGAAATTAGATTGCCAAAGTAGGAAACCTCATTCTATCCTTGATTCAAAGAGAGCACCAAACCCAATGTGAGTGTGTTGTTCAGAATTTAGAAGTCTATCTTTGTTGCTTTGAGTACTATGAAACGTAAGAATAACTTGTAAAAAACATGTCAGAGAAGCTGTGTGTTGTATATTGAAAGTTCAACTGGGACTGAGAAAGCTCACAAAGCTTTTCAGGGTCATGACTGGTCTCTGCATTGGGTTGACTAGTGTCTACCAAAAATTCATGTCTCAGAATGTGATTTTCTTTGGAAAGAGGGTCCTTGCAGATGAGGTCATACTGGATTGGGTGGACCTTGAATCCAGTGATTGGTGTTCTTATACAGAGAGATGTAGAAATACAGAGACTCAGATATATTCAGGGAATAAGGCCATGTATTGAAGAAGGCAGAGATTGGAGCACTGCAGCTACAAGCCAAGGGACACTCAGGATTGCTGGCAGCCAGCGGAAGATGGAAGGAGCAATGGAGGATACTTCCCTAGAGCAGTGGTCCCCAACCATTTTGGCACCAGGGACCAGTTTCCTGGAAGACAGTTTTTCCACAGATGCTGTTGGGGGTAGTGGATGGCTTTGGGTGGATTTCCTGCAACTAGACAGTCCCATCTGGGGATGATGGGAGAGAGTGACACCAGAAGTGTGTTACTTATGTCCAGTCTACTTCATAATCTCATTTTAATTGCTGTCACTGTGGAAAACCCTGCTTCACAGAGATAGGATGTTAGAAATGGAAGCAGGCTTTTCAGTGCTTTGTGGCCATTTCAGGATATTCTGCCTTGACTTTAATCTGGAGCATATGGAGATTTGAAGTTGTCTCAAACATATTTTTAAGGTCACCAGATGCAGCTGTATAATTGAAGTACATCAATTCACTTGCC
Source organism: Theropithecus gelada (assembly GCF_003255815.1). Classification (NCBI taxonomy): domain Eukaryota; kingdom Metazoa; phylum Chordata; class Mammalia; order Primates; family Cercopithecidae; genus Theropithecus; species Theropithecus gelada. The sequence continues at coordinate 1,446,176 of NW_020257641.1, read as the reverse complement.
ATTATAAAGCCTACCACCAGATGCAGCTTAATTGTCATTTGCCACTCACTGACAGAGTTTTGATATAAGTCGGCATGCAATTTATTTATTATGGTCTCTGTGCAGTCCAACCCCTTTGCAAATGTTAATCTGCATTTGCAGCCTCTCCCCAGCACTAGCATCACCCCCTCAGCTCCACCTCAGATCATCAGACATTAGATTCTCATAAGGAGTGCACAACCTAGATCCCTCACTGGTGTTCACAATAGGGTTTGCGCTCCTTTGAGAATTTAATGCCACCCCTGTTCTGACAGGAGGCAGAACTCCGGTGGTAACGCGAGCTACAGAAGCATCTACAGATACATTTACAAATACGGATGAAACTTCGCTTGCTCACCTGTGCTCACCCCCTGCTGTGCGGCCTGGTTCCTAACAGGCAGTGGACAGGCTCTAGGGACCCCTGTCCTAGAGCCTCCAGAGGGAGCATGGCTCTGCTGACACCTTGGTGTTAGATTTCTAGCCTCCAGAACTATTAAAAAACATTGCTGTTATTTTAAGCCACCTAGTTTGCGTTAATTTGTTATGGCAGCCCTGGGAAACTAAATGCTGTCTCCAACATTTCAAATCACCTTTTCTTTGTTTTGGTGACATTCCTTACATGATTCTGTCTCACCTTGGACGTTTGTTTGTTCACACCCAATTCCTTGAATCAGGTATTATTCTAAATTTCATTTTTCTAAAATTTTCATTTCACTCTGATGCATAAAAATTACTGTGTAACTCTACCTTTTACTGAATGAATGTATAACCTGAATTTTCTTGCTTTAGCAAAGCAGGCCAAATCCGTACTTTCATCTGAGTAAGTGAAGAAGGTTTGTAGACCCTCTCTTGTCAGTGTGATGCAGGAGGAACAGTGTCTTGTGGAACTCATGTTTAAGATGACACCAGGGTCTTCCACAGCCCTGGCTGGTGTCTGGTTCTGTTGAAATGACACTTCCCAGTCCAGCCCATCTGTTATGCTTCATGCAACTTGAATTGACAACATTGCAACAGAGACTTGCAAGCACTTCTCTAAAACACTTCAAATTTCCTGTGATGTAAATCCCTTTAGCTTAATAAAGGTATAGCAGAAATAAAGACATCCAAAAGTCCTCAGAACTCCCTAAGACACTGTCAAGATGATTTGGAAGGCCACTGGTAGTCATTCAGTCAGACTGCCCCATTTGCAAATAAGTGGGGTAAGTCGAAAGCTTTTTTTTTTTTTTTTTTTTTTTTTTTTTTTTTTGATATTCAACTAGAAACTCTTTATGCTGCGGACTCTGAACACAAAGGAAAACTATGGACCACTTTGCAATTGTACAGGGCAACCCAGTTGTGAATCAGGAGATATCCCCACATGGGCTGTAGGAGAAAACTGCTGCAGTCTATGGAATGTTTCCAGATGTTAAAATAATTGATGATATTCTAAAAACAAACACCAGTGGTTACATTTGGTTTCAACATTTTTGTTTTATTTTCTGTAATGGTTGACTTTCCTCAATGAGTGATTTCCATTTCTCCAGGATGCGTAACACTTACCTCTGAAGGTGTGATCTCCCAACACTTCATTCACTGGATAGGTTTCTTTTTAACAAGCTAAAACAGACATAACTAGGGCACTGTTTCAGGCTGAGATGACAAATGTGGAACTGAAGAATATTGAAAGTCCTTCAAAAATTGGTTTGGTAAAAGACAGTGCTATATAATGAAACCAAACGCACAGATCGGAATTTTAAAAGAAATCCTAGTGTGAAGATAAAAGGACATGAAAGATAATAAATGTTGAAATGATACACCACCTAATGGTATCCTGTCAAGGAAGAAAGATAATATGATAACTTACAGAGCATCCCTGAGTCTCTATAGGTACTTGACCTATAGTTTGCAGGGAAACAATCTTTTTGTTTCATCTGGCTCATATTAAAAATAGGAAAAACAAAACCAGCATTTTTTTCCCTCCACTCTCACACAGATGGTGAAAAAATCCATGCAATTTTTAACTGTCTGAAATTCTTTAAAGCAATATAAGACAGAAAGAATTATTAAATCACTTTTCCATTTCATATAATGAAAAACTGCACTACCACAGAGGGGCTGGGACCATCAATTCTGGAGCAAGTGGGAGCTCCAATTGGTCCTGCAGGCAATCAATCACCTGGCGGTCCCGGGACCCTGTCTGAGAAGCCATCTTGCTGTAGGAAAAGGAAATTTAGAAAATAATAAGACTAAAGTCAAACTGTTCATTAGCATTTATATAATTCAATTTTGAGATTTTCTTAGTATATAATTTACATACATGACATACATGTGGATGTTTGGAGATATATCCACATACATTTACCCATTTATTCTTTTGTTTATTAATTTGTTTATTCGCTCATTAAAAACAAATACTAAGTGATTAGGCATCAGGGGTCTAAAGACGTACAAGGCTTGGGCCCTCTCCTTAAACTCAAAATCCTCTGAGGCAAAGATGGGCAAATAAATGACTATAATGTATCCTGATAAATGTGTAATCATTGTTATATATATTTGACCATTTCCAGGCACTCTGGGGCCAAATTCAGAGACTGTTAGTTGACCGGGATCTGTCTTACCTCTTCCATTAACTTAGGATTTGAGGGAGTGACAAGCTCTTTTATTTTTTATTTACTTCTGCATTTGGACTTGCCTCCAATACCAAGGATATTTGATGGCACTTATGGTACCAAATCTTCAATATTTGAGTGGATCTGGATAAGAGAAGCATTTTTCTTTTTGAGGGAGAACGTGGCTAGAAAGACTTACCGAGAGCAATGGGTCATCACAGCCTGTAGATTCGTTGAGTCCCTTGCTACCAGTCTCTAGGTGCAGCAGGCACTCCCTGCTGACAAGGCTCCTCTTTCTAGGATTGATATCTGGTTGGGGAAACTGGATGGGTATCTATAACTACCTACCCACATATAAATCATCACTTTATAGTGTCTCAGTTTCCCCATAAATAAAATGGAGTTGATGCTAATGGGGAGTCAGTGGGAAACAAAGAACAGTGTCTGGCACGTAGTAAGACTGTGAAAGTGTTAGCCATCACTATAGATATTGCTATCCAAACCTGACTTGTGGGAGCTGAACATGCTAATGAAGGCACAACCAGAAAAAGGAAATCAGATTTATGTTTCTTTTTACTTTTTAAATTTTTATTATTTTTTTATTTGAGGCGAAGTCCTGCTCTGTCGTCCAGGCTGGAGTACACTGGTGCAATCTCAACTCACTGCAACCTCCGCCTCCCAGGTTCAAGCAATTATTCTGCCTCAGCCTCCTGAGTAGCTGGGACTATAGGCTTGCACCACCATGCCCGGCTAATTTTTTTGTGCTTTTGTAGAGATGGGGTTTTGCCATGTTGCCCAGGCTGGTCTTGAACTCCTGAGCTCAGGCAATTCGCCCTCCTCAGCCTCCCAAAGTGCTGGGATGAACAGGTGTGAGCCACCGCACCCGGCCAGCAATGGAGATTTCTATCAGGCCTCCTTTCACATGTACAGGCCTTGATGCCCTCTGTGTCTTCTATTGGAATTCGTGATTCCCAGGATGGGAGTGATTTTGCTCTTGTCTCTTACTGAGCTCCCTGAAGGTGGAGCCTGAACCAGAAGCCTAACTCTTCCTTAATCTTATAGTTAAGAAACAGTAACCAGAAGGAGGTTGCTGACTGGTTATCCTTCCTGTGGGAAGGATAGGGTTGGAGTTCAAACAAGAGGAAGTTTCTTTAGGAAAAGGTGATATGAGGAGATTAAATCAAGGTAGGCTTAGGGGGAAAGTTCAGAATAGGGAAGAAGTCTGTGGCTTGGCATGGCATGGCAGCATGTGTTCACGGGGCAGGAGCATGGATTAGATGAATCCTCAGTGTCTCCTTTTCAAGCTTTCCTATGGAACTTTCCTCCCTATTGTGGCAGATGGTGCTATGAAATTTTTGCTAGAGGGAGGTTATGTATTTTTTCTCCCCCAGCTTCCTTGACACAGACCCACATGAAAGCTGTTATCAACAAACAGAGAAGTAGCATTTGCTGCTTAAAGAATTTGGAGCCATTTCTGCACTCTAGGTTAGGGTGAGGTGGAGGAGTGTGCTGCAGAAGGGTATTCTTGGCAAAGGGAAGACTTCTATTTTGTTTGGGAAAATGACCATTTGGGGGATGCTAGGTGATAGCAGGGTTAGTCCCTGAGCTTTTTCTAGAATAGCAAGAGTTACAGTGATAAAGAAATGCATTATTCTGCATGCTAGTCATAGGGTAGCCTGCTCGAGCAGACTGTTTTCTGAATTTGCAGTGATTTTAGGGCTTCTCTTATGGATCAGGAGCCTAGATTTTGGGATTCTGGAACTGACAAGAGAAAAGGGGAGAAAAGACGTGCAATTGGGAACAGATTCCGCAACATGAAGGCATGGCATGAGAGGCTAAGAAGAGAGAGACAGGCTGCAGGATTCCTTGTGGAAATGCATGGGATGGGAAACTTTAGCGACAGAGCTGCCATGTCTCCTCTTAACACCCAAGCCTGCAGGAAAGTGGTGTTAAATGAGAGGGACTCTTAAGGTTGAAGAGGTTGAAGAACCATGCTGTTAAGTGGAGACTTAGGTCCTTTATTTGGTTATTAAAGAGAAGGGTATTTCAGATGATTGCCAGCCTACTGGACACTTGGGTATATGGGGCTAGACCACTGCTAAAATGGTCTGAGCCATCCAGTTCTTTACGTAGAGAGGAAGGCAGGCACCCAGGAAGCTGTGCCAGAGCCTAGCTTGGTGGGAAGCAGTGTCCACCACATGATGGGGACCCATGCATCAGGGTTGTTAACTTGGTAGCCTGCTTTCCAGGGTAGTGGTGGTGGGGATATTTCTTAGAAACCACACTGTGTTCCAGAAGAGACCTCAAGGGCAGATATCTCACCAGACCCTCTTTTTGGGAAGTTAATCACCCTAAGGGGATCCTAGGAAGGCATAAATGATGCTCCTTCCTCTCAAATGAACACTTACATCTGAAATGCTAACCACTGGTTAATTCAAAAGTGTCTTATTCATCCTTTCAACACATATGTGAGGAACACCTACTATGTGCCAGACATTGGGGGTGCAAGACACCATCATTCTCCTTGAGGAGCTCCTGTCTAGCTGGTAATGATATGGGAGAGGGTCTGATGCTGCCCCAGAAGGTCTGAACTGTAACTGGAAGAAGGCTAGGAGAGATGGGGGCACAGTGGGAGGTGCAGGGGCTGGGGTCAGGGAAGGCTTATGGAATCTCCAAGGAGGGTAGGAGAGAGCCAGCTGGAGGAGTGTGTAGCCCTCATTGGATGCAAGAAAAAGGAAAGAATGTGGGGATGAGGAGGAACTCCTAGCCCAGCAAGCTCCCTGTGCAAAGGCAAGAAAGGAGGCAGGCTGGATGGGTCCCTACAAGGGCCAATTCTCATCCAGATTTTCTTGAGCTCCCCAGTCTCTTTCTCAGGAACTCCTCATCACCAGCCTGGCCTACTGTGAAATGCATGTGCCCTCTCTGGCTGCCTCTATCTGGCATGCGGAGCTCAGGGGGACAAATAATATCAAGAGCCAGGGCTGTGCTGGAGAGATCTGGAGAAGCCCTGCACATGGCCGGTGTTCAGACTCTACGGCAGGGCAGCTTTCTCTGCCTATTGTCCCGGGGTGCTGAGGAGTCACTAATCCGCAACAATTGTGTGGGCTTCACACCTGCCTACAGCTCTGCCACTGCTGCAGTGTAATTGTGTTCTCGGGGCCTCAGAGCGCCCAAGACACAGGTAGGAGCAGAATATTTCTGCCTTTGCTTGCAGAGAAAGATAATAACCCAAAGGAGGGGATTTCACAGCTCTTTGAATTGAGTTACATGTTTCCTCTGGTTATTTTTTCTTAGTTTCCTAATATAACGCATTTGCTATTGAGTAAATATCGATCCTGTTGCAGTCAGCATTAGTGGCAGAAGATGCCAAAAAATAATCAGCCAGCTAATCTGGTTTGCTTTCCAGGATGAAGGTGAATGTGGTATGGTCCTTGTTAGGATGGGGGTGATGTCCACACCACAGACAATTCAATCAACGCATCTGTAATGACTAAGTTCATTTCAACCCCTTTTTAAATAGACACATTCTCCCTGAATGATACTAGTTTTTGAGTGGTGCTAAATCAGTCTGTTGTTTAAATCTACATCCTGGTAGCAGAAAGTAGGAGCTTGTTCCCCTTCTGTTTTTTATTTTTATTATTTTTATTTTTTTAAGGTATGAGGGCTGGCTGCAAATGGAATTGCAATAAGATTATTTGGTGATGCAATAAAATCCTCACTAGTTAAAATACCACTAATGTTGAAGTACTGGTAATTTTGACCAAGGCTGAGCTCTATCTACACAAAGGAGAATTTACTAAATAAATTAATTATACAATCAAATTGACAAGGGTTCTGAGCCTGTTACTTTCAAGTTCTTCAATCAGTATAATGATGATTTATATGTCATTTTCCAGAATCATGGGACCTAAGGTCTTTAGGTATGACCAGTCCCCCTTAAGTCTCTACATTTCCTCCAAATGCCCACCCTGTCTTGGATACTCCAGGGAGGGAAGCACACTGTCCTCAAGGCAGTCGACTATTTGGTTAGCTCCAACAGGAAGTACTTCCCTCGCAGAGCCAAAATTGTTTCCTTACTTTTAGCGGTGGGTCATACAAAACAAGCCTAATTATTCTTCTAGATACTTGTAGGCATAAATATTTGAGTGCTTTTATCTGCACTAAGAATCCAGGATCTCAGAAACTCAAGGAAAAGATCGTAAAAGTCAATAATTACAACCCTTCCTTCCCTTTCCCAACTCCAAGCTAATGCCTAAATTGCTGCTTTCACGTCCCATCCAATATTCCTGTAGCCTGTGGTTTCAAGCAGTGGTGAAGAACTCACTACCAAATGGTGTTTCTTCAAAGGTTTCTCTGACTTAGACAAGCCTTTAGTGTAGATGGATCCTCCCCTGAATTTACTAGAATTAGAGAGGTAGAATATGACTGATTGGGAGGTGAAAGGATAAAAATCAGTTCTAGAATGTTCTATGGTGGTGTTTGCCATACAAGGCTGAACCTCCTTGAGGATTCCCTGGAGGAGAATGTGTCTGAATACATAAATAAATAAACCTGTAACAACTAGATGGAGCTATCTATCAGACCCTTGTTAATCCAGGAAGGCAGGGCTAACACCCTCACTACTGTTTGGGGCAATTGCTATGGGCTTTCCCTTCAGCCCCATCTCATCCCAACCTCTTTCTCCCATCCACTTGGCAAACAAATTTCACCAGATCTCAATTTCTCCCATTCCAAGTTGCCAATTTTTGTCTCTGAAGTTGACTTTGCTTCTTGCCTTTGATGCTGTGCATCTCTTGGTCCTTGATCCCTGAATGTGGCCTACCCATTCCTCCCACTCCAGCACCTCCTGTTATTTTAGCTGGGGTCTCCCTGCTCCAGCTGTACACCCCCAAACCAAGGAGGTAGTGTCCAGCTGGGGCGGAGCCTGGCTCCCTGTGAAAGGACGGATTTGAGCAGTCACACACGTGTTCCCATGGTCTGTTGCCCACATAGGACTGCAGGAGGGCACTTAAGGCCTCAGTCTTAACACTGGCAGGGAGTAGGTGTGTATGCCAGGTGACCCCCTGAGGGTCCCTGCTGCTCCACACTTTCTATGGAAACCACTTTGTCCTTTGGTCACTCAGGAATGCACCTTAGCAAAAAAACGGGGTGGGGCAAGGCCCAGTCCAGCAGATGTGATTCAGAATGAGACCCTTTAGGATGTCTGCCTAAACGAGTGGAGTTTGACATTTGTACCATAGGCTAGATTTTTACCAATATACCTTCATGTCCATCATCTTAAAAACAATCTCAAAAAGCGTATTGTTGCTGAATTGTTATCCCCATTTTACAGAAGGGGAAATACAGGCTCCCAGAATTTAAAAAACCTGCGTGGGAGTATGCACGCATCATTAACGAAAAATGGGAAAAAGGAAGTTTCACGCATATTTACTTCCATTAATACGTAGCATTATTTTCTAATTTACTCTTGATAAAATCACTGAGATTTATAGCCCAGTTTAGATGACTTGTGTCGTCTTTAAGCTTTTCTATAGTCTGTTTATACCCTACCTTGTTTCAAAAATGTTTTGAAATGGTATCAAAATATAAAACAGTGCCTTCAAATGTACAAATAGAATAAAAAGATGAACATACAACGTAAGGATATAAAATGTAGGTCAGTAAATGATTGTGGAGGTGATGGTGGTGGTGGTGATGACAATGGCTATTAAACAGTAAGCGAGGCAACTATAGCAAAGGAAAAATGAGTCAGGAAAATGATAGAGATAAGGGAGGAGGGTGAAAAGACAAAAACTAGCACTAGAATGAAAACCAGTTAGAAGAGTTTTTTCTTGGCCTTTCATCGGAATGGAGGTATGAAGTAGGCTGGGTTCTCAGCAGTCCTGGCCAATGGGAACAGCTGTAAGTGTAGTGATGTCAGCTCATATTTACTGAATGCTTGCTATATGCCAGAGGATACTGTAAGCATCTTAAATGAAGATCTCATTCAACCCTTACAGCAACCCATGAGCTAGGCTTCTGCTGCTATTCACACTTTACAGATGAAGAAATGGAGGCACAAAAAAGTTTACATAACTTGCTCAGTATCCTATCAGTGGAAAGTAATGGAGCCAGGAGTCTGTCTCTAGCTGAGGCTCTTAACCATTGAGCTTTCAGGAACATGATGGAAAGTGAGTTGTCTACACAGGGATGACCAGCATGCAAGGCAGAGAGATTGTACTTGGTTTTTCTCTTGCATTATGAAGACTGCTATAAGGATATGATGTTAAGGGCACACAATAGTCTGTAGCCACAAGTTCAACCCATAAACTCTAATCTTTAAGTGCATAAGAAACAGTTTTTTATCTGTGGACCATTTCTGGATGTCCATTCCTTGTCAGGGCAAAGCTGCTGGTACGTGCAGAGCTGGGGTCTGGGTGTAGATAGCGGTAATAAGAATGTGGTCTGAGAAAAAGTTAGCTGCTTTCCGTTTTCACAAATTGACCAACCGATTGCCTTTTAAAAGAAGTTTTGATGTTGCTGCTGATGTTTGTGGTCTGAGCTGTCAGTCGCTTCCCACATTACCTGCCAGCCACTCTCAGTCCCATTTTGGGGGGTGTCTGTGTACTATTTCTGTGTACTTTGCCTTTCTTCTCCTACAAATGCTTCCTCTACCCCATCAGAGCCAGCTCTGTGACGGACCTGACACACTGACTTTCACGCATGCCTTTACGATTATCTCCCCTTCCTCCCCTCCCCTGCCTGGCCGTGAGAACAGATGGACCCGATGTCTATTTTTGCTCCTCCTCTTTTGCTTTTTGTAACTTTTGGTCTGTTGTTTTCACCAATAGACTCTTTCATGTTTTCATTTGCTTTTTTCTTTTCTTTTAGAGGAAGGGCAGAAAAGGAGCTGTCTGCCTTGCTGTTCTCATCAGCATTTCCCTCCAGGTCTTCTGCCTGGGGAAACAGGAGTTTCCGAGTACAAAGGGAGCTGGGGGCCTGGGACAAACTGAAGCTGTGTTGAGAAGGGGTTGAGTGTCTGTGGCTGGAGTTCAAACAAATGTCATTAGCTTAATCCTCTACCTCACAGTCATCATTACAAAATCATTTTGCCTCACGCAAAATGAGTACCTGGTAGAAAATGGAGTGAAAAATGTCACTCCAACACGTCACTTCTCACCGTGGGGAAAGCAGGTAGATGCATTAATAATCAACGATTTCGCAAAATGGATGTGTGCTGGCCTTTACACCAGAACCCAAGAAAATAGGAAATGTTCTCCTTTTCAATTTTTTTTTTTTCTATAATGGAAGTAAAGCCATTGCCTCTTATAGGAGTTAATGGGAATGGCAAGATGAAGAACACATGGAAAATATGTTTGCACTTAGCAGGCTACAGGAGTGACAAATTTCTTTTTCTTTACCATTGTTTATAGGAATGTCAATATTGAGGAATTTTTAGTATTATAAAAGGTTTAAGATTGTAAAATTGCTAATAAAGTTTTTATGTGGTAACAATGCCACTTGTAGAACTTGTATTGTAACCTCAAATCTAAGCTTTTCAGGGCAAATCGCTGCATTGGAGTGCCTAAAGAAGATTCCTAAAGCAAACATAGGCAGCTTTTGTCAGAACCGATTACAGACTATTACTGCTAGCTTGGGAGTTTGCAGATGGGGAGTGAGGGAACCCAGTGCTCTGAACAAAGTCCAAGATAATGCTAATGTTAACAGTAACTAGTTAATCTTTACATCTGCGGAGGTTCTAGATGTCAATTAACAATTTCAACACCACTGAGTAAAATTACATGTCTTACAGCAATTACTATCACAATGAAGGTTAGAAGAACACCTGTCGAAATTTAATAATCACATAGCTTCTATTCTTACCACGCTTTGCTATCAGCCACAACTTTCTGACTAATCACTGGTGATTGTGCCCATTGACTTGCACTCAGATTTTAATTATAGCAGATGGCAACAAGCATATGAGAAATCATATTTCTACAAACCTGTCCATTTGCAAAAGGTCTTGTTCAAGTTCAGAGAAATGCTTAATTCAGAATGTGCAAAGCAATAAAGCGAATTTTAAAATGACTTTTATTGAATTCAAAAATTGTGAGCTAAAAGCACTTGAGTCCATTTAAAAAGCAATTTTATTGAGTTAATGGTGAGTATAAAGAATTAAATCAATAAAGCCCCACTTGCCATTAAGTTCAAAAACAGTGAAAGCATTTTATTAACTGTGTTGTTTTAAATTCAACAATATATGTTACCCTCGGTTGTTTTGTTCTCTCTCTTACATTTCTCTCCAACCTTAGGCCAATTTGCCAAGACTTCTTTTTTTTTTATCTGCCCCTGAATGTGGTCTTTAAAAGGGCAAGTATGTGTAAACAGATATGTATCTAATCTAAACCATGAGCAAAACTAACCTGGGGTAGGCCGTTTAACTACTCTGCTCAGTTTCATCATGTGTGAATCAGGGATAGCTATATATACTTTACATGTGACATTTCTGGAGATGGGGTATGGCGACCCAGTCAGTGGGGTGAACCTGTAACAGCTTCCTATGCATTTATACATCTATTATAGAGAAATGAAGGTAAATCCCCCAGATGGTAAATATTAGGTTAGAACATGAAATTGCTGTTTTTGGAGGTCAAAAATGGTTGAATAACAGCAATTTTATATGATGCAAGCTAATGCTAGTATAGCACTCTGGAATTCATTCATTTATTCTCTCAGTTATTTAACAAATGAAGTGACTGCTCTGCCAGATGCTGAGGGTGCAGTGATAAACCAAGAATATCTGGAGCTTAAGATCTAAGAGTAAAAGGCAGCAGACAAATTGACGTTCAAAGAAGTAAATAATTCAAGTGTGAAAAACACTACCAGTGGAATTTTTGGGGGCAACAAAAGAATAATGGAGGAAACCAAGGCGGGCTCCTCGCGATCAGTGCTGTGTGGACAGACACCTGCATTGGTGCAAGTCAAGGGAAGCATGTGGGGAGCACTGCAGCAGAGGCAAGAGCATGTGGGAAGGGCTGGGGGATGTCAGTGACTGTACATCTAACAGGTGGAGAAGGTCCTGGGGTTGGTGACGAATTCTTTCTTCCTGCTGCTGCAACTTTCCCCTGCGGTGGCTGTTTTAGTTTCTGGGCTTTGTACTTGGATGCCCTCTTTGCTCAGGTCCTGGGACTGAAACTCCAATGTGATGGCCTGGACAGCTTGGCTAGCCACCTCTGCCCCTGTGCTGCATGTAACTCCCCGTGGTGCCTTGGGCCAGCGATTCCCCCATTGCTCTGACAGCCTTTATTCAGAGTCTAGACTCAGAGTCTCAAGATTCAGCCTGAAAGCAAGAGGGTGCTGGATGGCTAGGGCAGCCTGATCTGTGGAAGCATTACACTCAACCAGAACTTATCCCTGGGAGGGCACCGTAAGAACCTATCGAGAACGGCGTGTTTTACAGGTTGATTACTTATGTGACAGGCACTAAGATATGTAATTTATTGATAAATTTATTACTCAGTTGCGGTCAGTGGAGATAGGCATTACTATCGCCTCATTTTACAGATGTGGAAACTAAGCCTCAAGGAAGTTGAGTGACTTGCCCATGGCCTCATAATGGAGAGGTCATAGGACAGGCAGTCTGATCCCAGAGACCCTGTCCTTAACCTCTCTGCCATGCTGGCCTCCCAATCCCACTCATGTCATAACTGAGCATGTTGCACAATTGACAGGCTGGTTTTCTTCAAGGAATACTATAGTGAAGCCATGCCCCTGCCAGTCAGAGGTTGGGTTTCCCACAGCTAGTGCAGCCTCACTTGTGGAACTCATTTAAGTAACAGGTGCATTTTGAGACCAGAACTTGAACCCTGAAGCCTGCAGGTCCTAGCAGGTTGAGGGAACAAGCTCAGCGTCTGACTCTTGATACAGACTCCAAGTATCAAGAGATGTCTATACATCGTCCTGGGTGCTGTGGCTAAGATGGCTTTTGGGAGAGCTAAGCAGGAAGTTGTCCACTGCAGAACACACCTTTCAGCTCCATGCTGCTCAGTGGGATCTTAGTGGGGGCAGGCATTAGGAATGTTGTTTGCTCAGCTGGGGCCAGACTGGCAGAGCAGGAGGTCATTGTAATGGTGGCAGCAGGGACAGGCAAGGAGGGAATCCAGATAATGGTGAATTTCCAACTGCAGTCTCATCTCCACTGGGAGATTCTCCTTTCTGGGGCCAACCCGTAGAATGATGTTTGGGGGCTGATATATTTCCTTGTCCCATTACAAGTGACAGCACGTATTTCACAATCCCACTGGCAGAATTCACACGCTATGTTGTTTCCACTTCCTGGGGGCTTCCAAGCAGGAAAAGATGCCTGTTAAACTACTGGCACCAGGGGGGAAAAGAATGCCCTCCAAGTGCAATTGTCTCTCAAGTGTCCCGGTGGCTGGGAGGCCTGTTTCAGGCAGCAGGACTAAGGCACAGCCTGCAGAGGCAGTTTTGGATGTGGTCTCTCCTGGGATCCCCAGATCATGTATCGATTTCAGGGCCCTGTATGGAACAGCGGATGGAAAGGGGAGGCCTGACACGCTGTGAAATGTGATAAAACCGGTATGGTTTGGTTGAGGGCGCCCAGGCTTTGTGACACCCGCCTATCTGTTACACTGATGCTGTTACACAACTGTCTGGGAATTCATCTGTGTCCTCGTGTGTGCAATGATGCCAAACTACCCCAAAGTGGGTGGGCACAGGGAGGGAGGGATCAGACTGGTTCGTGTTCCCCTGCTTTGCTGTGTAGAACTCCCACACCCATCAAATGACATGCTGGCGGAAATCAGCAGCAGGAAGCTAGGCTGTCAATTTCAGTGAAGCAGTTAGCCTGACCTTGGCAAAAATCCAGGTCACTGGGGGTCTTCCTCTGCCTTTGTCACCCTCACAGAAAACTCAAGCAAATTTTAAAGCTCAGGAAAGGAAGTTCTCAAATTTCCCTGGAAACTTCTTTCAGTACTTAAAACTTATGAGCAAACAACCCAAATGTTCGTTAACAGGTAAATGGATAAAGAAATTCTTGTCCAAATGATGGATTATGATGCAGTAATAGGAAGTAAGGAGCCACTGATAGATGGAACAACATGGATGAATCTTAGCAGCATGGTGCTAAGTGAAAGAAGCCACACTCAAAAGGCTAAGCACCGTACAGTTCCATTTACTTGGTATTCTGGAAAAGGTAAAGTGAGAAAAATCACTCCCACTGCAAGTGGCTTTTAACCTCAGGAGTGTCTTGGGGGCCTCCGTGGGAGATGATGGTAAAGTAGCATTGGGTGGGATCTAAGCCTTTACTTCACTTGGAGCAGCTTCATTTTTATCTGTTTTATGAATGAAGGTTTGGTTCCTTTGAAAAACGTGTTCTATACTTGAAAAAAGTGTGAATATGTTAAATCAGATGAAACAATATTTGGAGTCACAGTGAGGCGATATTGTCTTCTTTGCTCCTTGCAGGGGCCAACTAGTTTGGGAACTCGTGAGGTGAGAGGATCTGATTAATTTTGTGATTTCATTCCCTAGAAAAATGAACATATGCACAGGAGCTTACAATTCTGCATGCAGTTTCAGAGACAGTTGTGGACTCCCTGAAGTCTATCCTCGGAGTCCCCAAAAGACCATGGATTTCCAGTTCAGTACCTTGGCCTTGGAGAGTAGGGACTGTAACCTTTCTTTCTTAAATACAGCCTCTTATCATTTAGTACAAGTGTATCAGTTATCTACAGTTATCTACTACTGTGTAACAAGTCACCCAAACACTTCATGACTCAAAACAACAATACTTTATCATTCTTCACAATTCTGTGTGTAGATTGGACTCAGCTGAGTGATGTTTCTATTCCATGTGGTGTTGGCCAGGATTACTCATATAATTACATTCAATGGGGAGCTCGCCTAGGTGCTCTACTGGGGCTGAAATATCTGAGATTATCTCATCCAAATGTCTGAACACCTGGTGTTGACTGTCACCTGAAGTAGATTAGTTCTCCATGTAGAGAGGACTCTCTCTCTCCGTGTGGGTTCTCGTGAATCAACAGTTTAGCTCAAGTGGTTGACTTCTAAGTGATGAGCCAGAAGCTTCCATGTCTCCTAAGGGCTAGACCCAGAACTGGCTGTATCACCTTCACCACGTTTTGCTGGTTAAACCAAGTTGCAGAGCCAGCACAGATTCAAAGAGAAAAGAGATAAACTCTGTGTCTGGATTGGAGGAGTGCTATGATGCATACTCGGATGGCAGGATTGCTGGTGGCCATCTTGGAAGACATTCTACCACCAGGCTCTTGTAAAATGCAAGATGACTCATCAGTATTAAGGGTAATCCTGTTGTACTACCCAGAGCAGTGAGCTCCTGGGACATCCCCTGTGCATTTACACCTTTCTTTTCAAGAATCTATTTTCTAACATATTTCTTCTTGTATGTTACCATGAAGACAATCAGGTGGTAGTTGTACCCCTGTTCCTCACAATTCATATTGTTCTGCCAATTTCCCAAGGACACATCCACATCACCTGCAAACTCTATCACATATGTGAGACTTTATTATACAGTTCATTCTGTGATTTTCTCTTGCCAGAAATATATGTCTGTTTTCTCTAGACAAACTGGAAGTTCTCCAAGAAAAGGAGCCACAGCTCCTATTTCAGGAAGCTGGTATGATTTTTAAATGGGAACAGCCATTTGTGTAACCTTGATACAAAGGCAGCACCAGACTTTCATGGGTGCCCCATTTCTCTCTCAGATGAGAAGGTGGGCAGGCTATGGCTTCCATGCACACCTGAGGTGGAAGGAGCTATCTCACTGTTGGCCAAGCTGTTCCCTGTGACTTCGTAAGAAAGCATTTCCCATAGGCTGGGGTCGGGTTTAGTGGAAGTAGGGTCCCACTGCAAACATTCCTGGGAAGCACTGACCCCACACTCACTCTGCACTGTTGAGTCTATAGTAGCTGCCCAAATGCTCTACTCAAGCTGGAGAGCCACTTCTGCTGCTTCCTGATGTTTTTGCTGCTTGCCTAGGACACTTCCTCCTCTCTCATTTTGTTGCCCCATCTTGGCTTATTCTTCAAAGTCCACCTCATGTAGCTCACAGTGGTCTTACTATCATCCAATATCCACAGGTTCTCAGGGATATGGTGTCACAGAGCCAGACAGCTGGAAAACATTTCTGAGCTTCTAGTTCAGTAGCTTCAAACCCTCTAAGGACTGGGGTCTAAGGAGGGGCCTCAGGAGCATGGTGATGATGGGTGGACCTCTGAGCCAAGCTCTATACTTTCCACTTCCATTTCCACTTGAAGGCTCTCGTGTGATCTGTTTAATCATGACCTTCCATGTAAAATGTTATGTGATAATTATAAAAAAAGATTCCATGCTTAAATTTGAAAACCGTAGATTTGACCCCACTCTTTTTTTTTTTTTTTTAAATAAATAAGAATAACTGGTCTAAAGACTTGGAATGAGTGCCTGGCATTAGATGAGTAGCCAGTGGTAGACTCAGAACTCAGGTCTCCCTATCTTTACTGACTACTATTAATTATTCTGAGATCATTTGAATGAGGGTAGGACCCATCCAGATAAAAGAATGAAAGTAAATGTCTCCATACGGCTTTACTTTGTCTTAAGAAATATTTTATTTGACTGGGATCCCGCCCCTGCTTTGCTGGAATTGCCTGTGCTGCAGAACGATTATTGCAGGATTATTTTGTGCTGCAGTACTGTCTCTAGAGCCTGCTGGGAGCTTGTTTTGCTAGCTCAGCTGTTTCTCTGCTTGCCTTGCCTGGATGATGTCAGATGCGATGTTGTTTCCCTCAAGAGTCCCCCCTCCTGCCGCTCACTGCCTCCAAGTCTCTTTTGGTCCAGCTAGCGATGTCTTCATTTTCTCCCCTTTTCTCCTGTTCTCTCCACTTTTGATATCCTTGAGGTTGATAGTGTTTGTCAGGTCTGTCTTTAACTCTGGGGAAAGAGTTGGTGGAGCCATCTGTGGGTTTTGGAGAGCATCCCTGCTTGTAATTATTTTTCCTGGAGCCACCCTTGATGAGATGAAGGCCCATTGTTGCATTATTACCAGTTGTCACCTGGGCTTTCTCATCATAGAGTCTGTCTTGGTGGTGGGTGAGGAGGAGCAGCAGTAGCATGACGGGTCTCAGAAAAAACAGTAGTTGTTGATTTCTTCACAGACAATTGGATGAAGAAGTTGGCTCCCAGGATGATGCTCAGTTTGGCCAGAGTTTCCCATGATGGGGGTAAGATTTTTGTAACTTCTCCCCATTCCAAATGTCAGGGAGCTATCAGAAACTGGGTGAAAATAGAGAATGGGCACTTTCTCCACATGGACAGGATGTCCTTGCCCCAGAATAATGAACAAACATGAAATCATCATAATCCCTCTAAAGCTGTAGTAATTTGGGTTAATTACCTTGACAGACAATGAAAACTACCAAAAGGGTTAAATTAAATTAAATCCAATTCAACGACTGAAAGAGAGTTTGATGTTACAAGAGCACTAGACAAAGAGCTGAAAACCCAGATTTTAGATCAAATTTTGTCATTCATTTATTGGATAATATTAGCTGGGATTCTTCCTCTCTATATGTCTACATTTCTTGACTTACAAAATGTGGCATTCTGAATAAATTCCATAAAGAGCCCTTTCCTTCTCAAGGTCTATCATTTGCATATTTGTCAAGCACCAGCCCCGAGCAGGGCAGTGTTTTGGGTCCTGCAAAGGCATATACTGTCTCATACTGTAGTGCACACTGTCAGTGTTTTTGTGAAGACCTGCTGTTGCATTCAGTTCAAACATAAATGGTTATGTATTAGGCTAACAAATCATTGCCAAAAGGAATTGGCTTTATGTGAATAGAATGTTAGTAATTAGAACATTAATTGTTTAAAATGTAAATGCTTGCTTATAAAGTGCTTAAAAGGACTACTTCTGCTAAATAGGTTGAGCAATCCTCTTGCAATTGCCTTTATCCTTTCCAATTGTTTAGCTAGTGCTTTTTCATAGAATGTTCCTGTAACTATTTATGATTTATGCTCTGTCTCCTCCAAAAAAGGATTTGAGGCAGCTTAACGCAGAAAACACATACAAACCATGGCAATTAAAATTTAAAAAAGGAAAAATAAAAGGCAATAGAAAGTGATTATAAAAGAGGAGATGGGCTTTCTAAATACCTGGGATGAGTTAGTTTCTGTATTTGATCCCCAGGTTGACTGCACTTCCTTTGCTCTCAAAACACAAAGGTAGCCAGGAGGATACAGAGTACAGGCTTTCTATAAATACAACCAAATACTTACTATGTGCATCATCCTATGAAAAACCGGGATTCCTTCCCTTAAGGAAAAGTGGAAAGATAGCAGACAAGTATTTGGGATGCTATGCAATTAATAACATTTTCAGTGGTCTCCTGATTATTTTAATTAAGTACTTCTACCAGAAAGTTTGGGAGTGTATCCTTCTAATGTGTGTATTTATTTGTATATAAATGATATATTTGAACTATTATACTAAGATGTTATGTACATCATGAAACACACACAAAAGAAATGAATATGTTTGGGAAAAAAATAAACACAGATAGTTCTAATATTTTCTTCTCACTTTCCAGTGGTGTGATCTATTTACATGGAATGTTTATAAGCAGAACATTAGTTGTTTAAATGTTAAATAATTGAATGAATAAGTGCTAATAAAGTATTTAAAGAGGATGTCTTCTAAGTGGGCAAGGCAATTCATCTGCAATTGCATTTTTCCATGTACGATTTTTAGCAAATGTCTTAAAAAATAAACAATTTTAGATTTATAGCAAAGTTGCAAACATAGTACAAAGAGTTCTATATATAACCTTCCCAGCCTCCCCTAATGCCAACCTCTAGCAAATGTCTTTTTAAATAGACTGCTGTCACCTTGAGCACACCCTGGGATATCTGCACCCCAGCCCTTTTTGGGGACAATTAAGGAACATTAACTTTTTTCCCTTATAATCTATTTTTTATAAAAACATTTAACTAAAGTGTAATATGCATAGATCCAAATGCAAAAATCTCGAGTCCCTGAAGGCCAAGGGTAGATCCTTGGGAAGCATGCTCACGGAAGTACCCACTAAAGCCTTCAGTGGACTCTTTGCTCCTTGTGAACCACTGGTGGTGAGAACATAGCCCGGAAGGTGACGCTCTAGCTCTCTTGTTCAAGGTGTAATTCCAGGATCTAGAAAAATGTCCTGGAGTGTAGAAAAGACACTTAGTAAATACTTATTAACAGACTGAATGAGAAAAAAAAGTTTTTCTAAGCGTCATAGAAAGTGGAGGAAGACTGTAAATAATTATTTTCCTATTACATATTCAAATGAAAAAACAGGGCTTTTTTAGCCACCGAAAAGGAGTGGAAGCCAATGGAAATTTTGCCATGTTTAAAGAATTAAAATTAACAGCACCATACTTCCAACTTATTCCAGTGATTGTTTAGAGTTCTTTATAAATGGGTGCCCTGAGCAGGTGCCGACTGGCCCATACCTTACCCTGGGTTAGGTACCTATGTGACTAGTTCGTTATTTTTTTCTTTCAGTGCTTAGCTCACATGGGAAGGACTCTTCTTGTCCACATGTCACTGGTGCCTGGGGTTCTGGCAGTCTCCCAGGAGAGAAATCAAGAGATATCACCAAACATAGCAGCAAAGGTCAGTTTAAGTTTATCCCAGCTTGTGCACAAGGGAGCTAGCATTGAGAGAGGAAAAATGAGTGGGTTGCTCCCCAAGGGTAGTGTGTGTGTGGATTAGTTTTATAGGGTCTCTTCATAGGAAAAAAATGCTTCAGGGCATGTGTAGAAGAAAGTTTTCTAATGCTTGCACGGTGGCTCAACATGCTGCTTCATACATTGCGTGTAGCATTAGCACTGTAAATCTCCAGCCCTGGGTGTGAATTTTAGCATTAAAATGAGGAAGAGGTAACTTTAGGTTAGAGTTGAAGTCTAACTGGTATGTGGTGTTCCAGAAAAGTCTCTAGCTGCCTGAAATAGGAGCTTACAGTTAACAGCTTCTTGGGTCTCTCGTTACTTATTGGCTGAGAGTTAGATAAAAGCTAGAGCTTGAGTGAAGGACTTTGATCCTTTTCCTCCAGATTATTTTAAAACAGGGGATCAACCAGCCTGCCTGTCTCACACATTGTTCTCTCTCTCTGAACTTACAGAATTTCCCATCTGTACCAACTATCCCATAATTGCATTGTCTTCTATCACCCCTACAGAATCTTGCTTGTGTAGTGGGTAAAGCTGTGTTAACTTGGTTTCCTGTCTGCAATGCTTGTATCACTAACTAGATGTATAGACCTTGAATATAGGCCAGTGTCTTCCCATCTTGATGTCTTGCAGATATTATCACATGGTGATGTCAAGTTAAGATGCTAGAGTTTCCAACTGTCATGTATCCTGGAAAGGTGCCTCAGTGAGGCATCATTAGCTGGTCAATCACTCAGCAGACATGAATTGAGTGCCTACTGCCTGCAAGACACTGTTCACTGCCCTTGTCTGTGTTAGAAGGGGTAGTCAGGGAGGGACTTTCTGATAAGTGGACCTGTGAGCCGAGACCTGAATGAAATAAGAGAATGGGGTATGAGAATAGCTGCAGAAGAGTAGTCAACGTAGCAAGAACAGCCAGTGCAAATGCCCTGGGGTGAGAAAGCCAGTGCTGGGCTATTAACACCTTCCCTTGACAACCTAAGAGAGCCCTTCTTCTCTTTGCACTTAGGAGTTCTCACCAACCCATAAAGTGAGTCCACTGGACAAGATTTCCAAGCTAACATTTTTGTGACTTTATGGAAACACTATTTTTTAATGGAGAAAACACATTTTTACTCCTGCAGCTGAGACACGCACTCCCCTCTCACATATTTCACGTCATTTTTTCCCCACTCCCTTCACTCACACATACTTCACTTGTCTTTGTTTTAGAACCATTCTAAGTGACATTTTGTGAATGTGTTTAACACAACCATGGAGTCAGGGTCATGCATTAACAACTGTCCAAGTAGCCTAGGTTGAATAATGCCAGTGGCACTTGCCACTCTCCCCTCTCCCCTCAACACATGCACTCCTGGGGGTCCTGAGATTGCTACATTAGAAGATTCTAATGTGGTCACTTCCCTGGGTGACCTATCTTCATCTTTTTCAAGATTGCCTCGGTATGTGCTAGAAAGAGACACCCAGTGAAGTGACCTTTCCACTGAATCCTGGGATCTACCAGGTATCACTAAAAGTTTTTCACACTGGATTTTAGATCTCTCTATCTTCAGGTATGATTTTCTCTAATCTGGAATACTCTATTCGTTTGAATTACAAAGGGACATGTGGTTTTGGTTTGTTTACTCTTAGGTCATGAAATGATAATTTAGCAGTTAATGAGCAAAGAAAAAGACCTTCTTTTTATGGCCAGGAACTTTTTGGGAGCCTCCGTTTTAACAGTGCTCTACACTGACTCTGAGCTGGCCCCCATCCCCGAAGGTGTGGTCCTAATGGGATTAGGGAAACCAAGGCTGGCAGGGCTTCCTTGGGATGACTTCTCAGCACAAATGTCCTGCCTCCCTGGATCCAGCCCAGAGACCTGCCTTGGGATAGGACAAGAGTGAAAGGCGAACCAAAGACCATAAGCCACTTCTCTATGTTTCCTGCAAATGCTGGGGTGTCTATTATTCTGCATAGTGGGGTGCATTAAGCAAATTCTCCTTTTTCAGGGTGGCTGACGCTGAATTTCTGTTTATTTTTGTTTATGAATCTCTGCTAAACCAGGATCATATCCTCAACCCCCAAAGAGAAGCAGGCCACTTTTGCCATGACTCTCAGCCTCGTCACCAACCTGAGGCTTACCCGGTCATCTGGATCTTTCCTTCACCTTGCTCCTGGAGTGTAGAGATTCTATATTCTCTTTCATCTGACTCCCAACATCACTTCTCCATATTGACTGGAGGGCTGTTTTTCGGCTTAGATTTTTCTTTCTTAAGGTGAGTAGTTCTTAACCTTTCAGGACTCATGGATTCCTGGACCATCTCTCACCAAAATTGGCCATGTAAAATTTTACAATTTCATGGGGTATGAGGATTCCTCAAATCTTTTCTATGGGGTATGGATTCCAGGTTAAGCAGTCCTAAAATTGGTCTTGTTTTCTTTATTTACAGACCCTATGGGACCAGAGAAAGAAGAAAATAGTCATGTAGGGGAGCTTGCTTCCTGACTTCCCGAGTTGATGTTCTTGGTATGAGTTTCTTGTTCCTGCTGTAGTACATTACTGACAAACGTGGTGGTTTCAAACAATGCAAGTTTACTGTCGTGTAGTTTGGGGGCTAGAGGTCCTAAAATCAAGGAGTCAGCAGGGCTACGTTCCTTCTGGAGGCTCTAAGGGAGAACACTTTCCCTGCCTTTTCTGGCTACTGGAAGCTGCCAGCACTCCTTGGCTTTAGCCCCTTCCTCCACCCTCACAGACAGCAGTGCAACATCTTCAAACTTTTGTCCCTGAGCTCTGCTTCCTTTGATACATCTCCTACTCAGACTCTGACTTTCCTGCCTCCTTCTTTCCCTTAAAAGGGCTCTTTTGATTAAATGGATTTGTCAGGATGATTTCCCATCTCAAGAGCCTTAACTGAATCACATCTTCAAAGTTCCTTTTGCCATAAAAGGTCACAGATTCACAGGTTTCAGGGTTTAGAACATGGACTTCTTTGGGAGGCTGCTATTCTGTCTGCTGCACTATCCTTAAGCCTCACCTCCTAGGAACTCTCTATTTAGACCACTCAAAATCCACATCAAAAGAGGCTGAATCTCTTTCCCACTCAGGCCCCATTTTCTCCCTAAGGAATTCTTCTTGCCCTGGTGAATGACAGCCCCCCACTTCCTGCCCTCGGACATTCTCCTTCCCATGGGGGTGAAGGCCTTTGCCTGCCTTATGAGATAACTATAGAAAGACAAATGGTGAGGCCAACATCTGGTCAGCACAAACACACTCCTGGCAAATGCTGCATCTTTCCTATCATCAGCTAAGACCTCAGCAACAGGGGAACAAGAAAGGATTGGTTATTCTGTATTTACTTGTGTCAGCTCTCTCATTGGCAGAGACCCTTTCTGGGGTTCAATCCAGGAAGAGGGGTTGGAGGACAATGCTAATATGACCATACAATTCTTCTTCACATCACTGCAACTTTGTTTTCCCTGCACAACTTTAACTCTTCTTTCTACCTAATTCAGTGATCACAGAACCAGAACTGCAACTGGATGCAAGGGCAGGGATAATCCCTAAGCAGGAAACTGTAACTATACTTTTGAACTTTTATGTCAGAATTCCCAAATGCCTGATGGGGTAGACTGTGCCTTCAGCCCATCTGGCAAAATTGGTCTTGATAATGAAGGTAGATATATTATTGTCTAGTGGTCAAGACAGCCCACTAGTTCTGTATGTGTGTAAACTCACCCTATTAAACGGAAGTGAATTGAGAGAGAAGCACCTGCTAGACCAGTATTGCTATCAGCAGTGTGTATCTGAACAGTGCCAAAACTAACAGCCCTTCTAAAGGTAGAAAAGTTTAGGAAAAAAACAATGGTAGGCTGGGTGCAGTGGCTCATGCCTGTAATCCCGGCACTTTGAGAGGCTGAAGTGGCAGGATCCCTTGAATCCAGGGGTTTGAGACTAGCCTGGACAAGTCTCAGAGAGACCCCATCCTATTTTAAAAACAAAACCAAACAAAACAAAACCAAACAAAATGAAAAACAATGATAAATGGATAGAAGGAAGAATAGTAGCTAAGGGTAAATGAATGAACAGATGGGTTATGAAACAAGGGAATTCCAATGTTACAATGGTGCCTTTATAAAAATGATATTGTCTTTTAGCTTCATGCAAATGCCTGAAAGGATGAAGCCATGTATTGCAAAGACCACTCCTGTTTTTGGGAACCTGACAATGTTGAATGGAAACCTGCAAACCTGAGTGGGTGGCATTGCTCTGGGAGACATTTTGGTCATATAATGTGATCATGACCTGGACCAAATTGATAATGATTGAGTGAGATTTTAGTAATATGTATCTTTTGGCTTACTTTTCCGGTTACATCTGCAACCATACTTCAATATGGTGTAGCACTGGCATCATGGATAAGATTCAATCCCCTTATGTGAATAAGTCTAATGACGGTACTGCTGTTGATGACCAAATATATCAGGAAATGAAGTGAAAGCCTCCTCAGGATATAATGCTGATGGAAAATGACTGGCCTTAGGAAACACTAGATTTTGTTAATTATCATGTAATTGCTTTACTAAATAGTTCTGGCCAGGTACGGTGGCTCACACCTGTAATCTCAGCATTTTGGGAGGCTGATATGGGAGGACTGCTTGAATCCAGGAGTTTGAGAGACCAGTCTGGGCAATATAGTGAGATCCTGTCTCTACAAAAACTGAAAAACTGAAAAATAAAATTAGCGAAGTGTGGTGGTGTGCACCTGTAGTCCCAGCTACGTAGGAGGCTGAGGGGAGAGGATCACTTGAGCTTGAGCTCAGGAGATCAAGGCTACAGTGAGCTGTGATCACACCACTGCACTCCAGCCTGGGCAACAGAGATCCTGTCTCTAAAACCAAAACAAAACAATAGTTCTGCACAAGTGTATTATGAGATATAGATGGTAGTAGAACAAGTCATCATATCAGGACAAAAATATGAAAATGTATGCAATGACTTCCTAGACAGATAAGTTGTTTCTTTTTTAAAATTTAATCTTAATTGAAAATAAAAATTTTATATATTTGTTGTGAACAACAGGATGTTTTGAAATATGTATACATTGTGGAATGGCTCAATTGCATTAATTAACGTATGTGTTATCTCACATAGTGTGACGTTTTTGTAGTAAGAACACTTAAAATCTACTCTTGGCCAGGTGAGGTGGGTCATGCCTATAATCCCACCAATTTGGGAGGCTGAGGTGGGTGGATCACCAGAGGTCAGGAGTTCAAGACCAGCCTGACCAACATGGTAAAACCCCATCTCTACTAAATACAAAAAATGAGCCGGGCATGGTGGTGTATGCCTGTAATCCCAGCTACTTGGGAGGCTGAGGCAGGAGAATTGTTTGAATCTGAGAAGCGGAGTTGCAATGAGCTGAAATTGTACCACTGCACTCCAACCTTGACAACAAGAGTGAAAATTCCACTTCAAAAAAAAAAAAAAAAAAGCATGCTCAGTGATTTTCAAAATACAATGTATTGTCATTAATGATAGTCACAATATTGTATAATAGACCTTTTGAAGTCCTTCCTCTTACCTAGTTAAAGTCATTTCTTTAAATCTATCCCTGCTTCACACTGGGGCCTCTAAATGTTAGGCATGTTCATACTGACATGACTCCTGTATCTGTGATATAAATGCTATAACAAACGCAGACAGTAAAACAGATATGATTATTTTTCCACAAGAGAGTCTTGGCCAAAGTGGGGACTTTGGGCTATGTAGTATCAATTTGATGTCCAGAAAGGCTGGAGACTGAAGGTCAGTACCTGATAGTCACATAATCAACCATATCTTCATGACCAAATCCCAATAAAAACTCTGAACACTAAGACACAGGTGCACTTCCTCAGTTGGTAGCTCTTGGTGTGTATCATTACACAGTTCTCAGCAGTAGCCTGGCTATTCATGGCTCCACTGGGAGAGAACAACTCTGCATGTGGAACTCTCCTGGACTCTGCCCCATGTGTTCATCCCTTGGTTGACTTTAATTTGCATTCTTTCACCATATCAACTGTAACTTTAAGTGTACAGTTTTCAGTGAATTCTGTGGGTCCTTCTAATGAATGATCAAAGTCTTGGGAACCTCAGAACTTGAAGTTGGTGTCAAAGGTGAGGGTGGGTTTGGGGACTCCCTAACTTATAGGTGCAATCCAATTTTCCCCTCTCTGAAATTTACCCATCCTGAATGCCACTGCTCTGGTCCTGCTCTCAGCTAGAGCTAAGTTAATAGCTGACAGACTCCCCTTTGTTCCAGGCCAGTTACTGAAACTTCACAAAGGCCTTAGTGACTTCAACCCAAGGAAGAGACTGAGGGTACGGCTATTGGTCTATGCTTGGCCATGAGAGAAGCAGCACAGAAGAGGCTTTATATGATGATGGGTAGATAGTTGTCAATTTCACCCAAGGTAGGCTGGCCTTCAGCACCCTGACTGTAGGGCAAAAGCATTATCTACATCCCTTGTTTGGTTGGATTACCCCAAAAAACACTTTTGCTTATTAAATAAAACAAATTGACCCATTTAATGATAAAATGGATTGTTGAATGGTGCTACTACATCAGTAGTATCAGTATGAACATGCCTAACATTTGCAGGTCCCAGTGTGAAGTAGGGATAGATTTAAAGAAACAACTTCAGCTGGATATGAGGAATGACTTCAAGAAGTCTGTTATACAATATGGTGACTAACATGAATGACAATGTGTTGTATTTTGAAAATCATTGAGAGTAGATTTAAATGTTCTTACTAGAAAAAAAGTCATAAATATTTGAGATAATACGTTTGTCCCATCTTTGTGGACAATGCTGAACACATCCAGACAGTAACAATAGTAACAGCCGTATTCATGGACGGACTCTGTGCCGGCCACAGGACGGTTTTCTCATGTAATCCATGCAGCAATTCTGCTGCTGTGCATTACTCTTAACTTTCTTCCACGGAGGAGAAATGGAGGCAGAGGGAGCTTTAGCGACTTGCCTGAAGGCTGACTCCATCCAGCATTGGCTCCCATAGTAACTCTGCTCCCTGCCTTCCTTGCACTGTGTTACCTGATTTTTATGTTTCACTGGGAGCAGAGGGAGGTGCCCAGATATCAATAGGCTACTCAATTTGTCTGCATTGAAATCAGGGAACAAATATCTATTAGTTGGTTGACATGAGGGGGCACAGCCACTGCTGTGGGGTGGGGGAGTCAAGGTGGAATCAGGACAGTCGGAAACAAACTAGGCTTCTAGAATTTTATTCAGTGTGAGAGTCTTGACCTACAGGATTTTGTTTAGTACTTATAATCCTAGGAATGATTTTCAACTTTATTTCATAGATGACGTAAAGTTAACCTCAGGTTGTAAACCCTTGCTCTAACCAAAGGTATATCATGGGCTGAATTTGTGCCCCCACCAAATTCACATGTTGAAGTCCAAATCCCCAGTACCTTAGAATGTACAGGGCCTTTATAGAGATGGTTACGTTAAAATGAGGTTGTAAGGTAGGTCCTAATCTAGTATGACTCGTGTCTTTACAAGAAGAGGAGTTTGGACCCAGACACATATAGAGGGACGACCGTATGAAGGCATATGGAGAAGGGGGACAGCTACAAGGCAAGGAGAGAGAGGCCAGGATGAAGCCACCCCTGCCAACACCTTGATCTCGGACATCCAGCCTCCAGAACTGTGAGAAAATAAATATCTCTTGTTTATGCCTCCCAGTTTGTGGCACTTTTTTATGGCAGTCCTATTAATACAAGGTACAGTGGGGCTTTGGCCCCAGATGTGACTAACTCCAAGGCCCTGGCTGGTCCTTTCTGTGTACCATGGAAAAGATTAGCCAGAGATGTGGGAGGCAGTTAGGCAGGAGCCAGATGAGTGATGTGCATGGTGATTAGATTTGATGCAGGAAATTGTGAGGGCTAGCATGGCCTCCTGGATGAGTTGAGTATTGGGCTGGGTAGGAACATTTGGATGTCTTAGACACAGATGGGTGGTGGGGAAGCCGAAGGGCATTCCAGGCCACTGAGTGGCTGGTTTTGCTGCATCCCAGAGCCACCACCCCTGCTGTCTGGATGGACATCTGGCCAGTCAAGCACACATGTGGCCACGGTGCTGAGGAATGTTGGCCCCGATTGCACATGGGGAGATGGTCTGTAAATCAGAAGTTTCTTTTATGGACGACTTCTTCCACTCAAGCCCAGAAGAGGACCAAGAACAAAGAAGCCGGCAGCTTCTCATATTTTTTAAGAGGCAGAGAGTGTGAGACCAGGAGGCTCTGGCAGAAAAAGGACAGTTAGTCCTAGAATTGGGCCCTGGAAAAAGAAAGCTGACAACAAACCAACAAACCAACAGGGTTGCACAGAGTATAGGAACAAGGGAGGGGAGGGGTCCCCAGTCTGACACGCAATGTATCAAATATAATAAGTCCTGGGAGACCAATCAAATCCCCTGTCACCCCAACCCTACACTATGCCAAATAGTAAAAGCAGATGTTTTGCAAACTGGTAACAACTCCAAAGCCTTTTCTGGTGATGGGCAAGAGAGGCAGAGACTGCTGGAGAGTTAGGAGGAGTGGAGAGAAAGCTTTTGGGAGTGGTCCAAATATTAGTGCACCTGAAACCTTATTCCAAGCTTCTCTAACAATACAAAAAGAGGGATTCAACTGAGTTTGGGCATGGAGAGAAGATCTATTGTAACATGGAAGAAATTCAAACACAATAGGAGAACAAAGTGACATTTCAAATTGCTGTGATTGATTCAGCCCCATTGCCTGACCCATTCTTTTCAAATACCAAGCTGACAGGGCCAGTTGCAATACTTCATAGTGGTGGGGAGGGGGTATGGAGGAGAAGACACTCGTTATGCCTTTGGAAATTTAATCTCTCCAGGCTTCATCCTGAGCCTTTGGCTTTCCTCTCTGTGGCAGGAGAAACCACCCCTAGCTTCCAGCACATTCTTGGTAAAGGTGATCACTAGGGGTGGCACAAGCTTCCAAAGAAGCCCTGATGTGCTCTCCAGCCTAAAGGCAGCACCCGCAGAGCAGGCTATGTTTCTTCCAGCTGGTGGCCTTGCATGGAGGTGCTGACGCATTGTGCCCTGCCCAATACCTTCTTCAGGTAGAAGAGAGTCTAAAGCTTTGAAAAGCACTAGAATAGGAGCCAGGTGGCTCAAGTCTAGGCTTTAGGCAATTTATGAATCCTCTCTGCTATGTATTCCTGATTTCTCAAATGGGGAAGACATTACAAGAGTTCTGTGTTCTTTACAGAGTTTCTCATTTCATTTTTGATTCCATCCACATACCTTGTGGTACAGCAGAGAACACTGCAAAGTCCCTACTTGCATGAGCATATCTTTGATGGAGTGGATGGGGGGGAGATGATAAGTGAGCAAATGTGTCATGTAGTTATGGTGAGGACAGAGTAAGGTTGCAACTCTGGAGCACCTCTGAACAGATTAGGGGCATGACTGAGCCCATGTACAGTGCTGCCATGATGTCATTGGAGAGCAGCTGGATGAGGAAATT
The DNA here is from genome assembly GCF_003255815.1 of Theropithecus gelada. NCBI lineage: Eukaryota > Metazoa > Chordata > Mammalia > Primates > Cercopithecidae > Theropithecus > Theropithecus gelada. Next base: position 1,417,292 of record NW_020257641.1, on the reverse strand, counting down.
CTTCGAATCCTGGTGTGCAGAAGTGAACTTGATGGAATACTCTCTAAAGGTGAGGAAGAACAAACAAAAATAAGATGTCTGTACCAGTTTTGTTGTGGAATCTATTGTGATTGTATTTTATGGAAACAATCTGGGCGTGTGCAACGTGTTTCAACTTTAATGGCATTAAAACCATTGATCTTCCAGTCATATTCCCATGTAGATCTGTCATTCTAATGCATGCATTGAGAGCTGGGCTCATATATCTATTTTGTTATTTTTATCAATGGGAAGGGAAGGGACATTTTTTGCTTAACTTTCAAGATAATGCAATACAATAATCAAGACTTTTTCTTATGTAATGTCACCTAATTCTCATCTCAACTCTACAAGGTAGATACTGGTATACAACTTTATGGATGAGGGATATTCAATAATTTATCTAGAATTTTGCAGTTACTAAGTGGTAGAATTGATATGTAAATTTTAAAGACTTTGAGTACTCCTTTTAAACTCATCACTCATTTGAAGTGATGAGAACGGGAATTGAGCAGTGGTCCAGGGCAAATAAATATTTCATCTCATATTATTTCTGGTTTGATGGTGTCTATTTTGTCATCATTGAGACCTTTGCCTTCGTTTTAATTGATTTTTGGTATTCCAGGTTACCAGATTCTAGAAAAGTGCCTTAATGACTCACCTAGAATTATCTCAAAACAGGCAGAATGCTATTGTTATGTTCAAGCATCAAGTTAATTAAAACAATGACCCCCTTCTTGGTCAATGCTGACCTTACTGTTGGCAAAATAAGACCTAAGAGTTCTGAGGAAGGGGATCCATGGTGAGGGTGAGAAAAAATGCCAGGCCGGGTCTCATTTCTTTTTGTTGATTAAAATTACTAAACTCATAGGGATTTATATAAATGGGAACTACTATAGATGAGCTATATCTGAATTTCAGGAAGTTGTTGACTAAATCTCTTAGAATCATACCTGAACGTTTAGCAAATAAAAGTTGTTAACCTCCAAAGTTAAATGTCTTCCTTTAATCCTGATATCTTAACTCCCTCCTTTATTTATTGAAAAATTTATTTAAAACAGTTGATTATTTTTATTATAAAATATTATTAAATTTCTCAGTGACTTTCTATTTAACCTATTTCAATTAGATTGTTGCCTCATAACTTGACCACCAAGATTATCTATATGACCAATGACCAATGGCCAAAACAAGAAAATGTTTCCAGACTCATTCCCTTGACCTCGTTGGTCAGTAGTTGATGCTGATGATGAATTCATACTTCTTAAAACTTTTACGTTGCTCCCAAAGGCCTAACCACTCCTGTGTCACCTGGGTAACTCTTGGCAATTCTCTTTGCATGGCTCCAACATACACAGGTTTTGGTTACCACAATTTAGCTAAATAAAACCAATCCCTATAACATGATAACATGATTCAAAAACATAATTTAAATTTTAGTTCCTAAGACATATTGGCTGCGACTGATTGCATACAATACAAACATTATTGTTACTTCAACATTCCACAAATTATTACATAAAGAGCAGACATGACCATGATTAGAAATGCATACCATTTCTTTTGAAATCTAAGGGGATTCGTCACTGCACAGACAGCAAAACATATAGTTGTGTTGCCTACTTGTTTTCCAATGATAAACTTACATGATATTTGATAAAAATAGATAATCAAAAGAGGAAATTGGCCAACAAAGATGAAAGTGCAGTGAAAAACCAAAATGTGATCATGCTGGAAATGAAATTTTAGTTAAATGTAAATGGGATTCAAGAAAAAAAAGTTAACCCTTGGGGTGTGGACACTGAGGCTTTGCAAGAGACTCTAAAAGTGCAGCCAGAGGAACTTAGTGAAGATTTACATCATACATGAGGAAAGTGACTGTTACAAAAAGGATAAAGATGTCCCAGAGGAAGTGACATAAGCAAAGAGCTTCACATTTAAGGAATGCTCTGAGATATTTCACAACATGGAAGGCGTAAAGGATAAAGTGTTGGACACTGATTCAAATGAAAATTCACCAAGGCTCAGAAAAGATGATCCGCTGTACCAAGTTATTTCACTAGAATAAGGTAAGCACTCTCAGTAGGATTTTATTTTTACAATGAAATGAAAGCACTTTAATGCTTCAAATGTGCAAATTACAGTGTATTAAGTAAGTATTAGTTATATAACTTCTTTTCATTTTTCTATACAGTTATACAGTTATAGCTGACAGTAAAGAGTTTTTAATGTTTTAAATGTTTTGATAAAAATGTTTAAAGATCATTAAACAAATGTAATTTTTCCCCATTGATTACTTAGATTGTTTTGCATGATTTCAACTTTGCAGTCATCTGTATAGCCCTGTGCTACCATACAAAGAAGGACTGCCTGTATTAGCCATTTCCAAGTTAGCATAACTAATTTTACACATTACATAAACCCCAAGCTGTCTCTTTCTCCTGAATTCTTGAGTCCAGTTATAGTGACTGGGACAGAGTGAGTGGCCAATGAATGTGCTTCTCTTGTTCGCTCTACTAATTATTTAAGCCATCATAGGCCCCTTTTCCCCTTTCCTCTGCTTCTAATTAGCCCCAAGTCCTGCCTAGTCTGTCTCCTAAACTTGGCTTGAATCCAGCCCTCTTCTTCACTCCCACTGTTTGGTCTTAGTTAAGGTCCTTATTTTCACTATCCTGCAACCACTTCCTAAATGTTCTTTCCACCAGTCTCCATGTTAACTACAGTGCAACCTTCACACAAATGCCAGAGCTATTGACCTAGAAAAGGAGTCTGGTTCCATCTTTCTATTTTGCAAAAACTGCTATTGACTGTCTGTTGTCCTTAATGAGTGGAATGTCTCAACGTTTCTCAAAAAGTATTCTGCCCCTTGACTCCTTCATGCATTTCCTTGTGATGATTCCTCCTTCTGGGGCTGCCTTCTCCCTCTCCTTATTTGGGCTAACTCCACTTACACTTTAAGATTTGTTACAAGTATTTTCTATACAGGTGGAAGTCTTGCTGGTATTTTAGTCACTGTTTGGAACTTTAGTTACTGCTTTGTCTGTGGTTCCATAATGCTTTAGAATTCTATGGCATGTGTGTCATGGAATGTTATAACATATTTATTTATATAGCCGTATTTCCTAGTAGACTATAACTCCTCAAGGTGAAGACCATGTCTTATTCCAAGCTTTCGTACAGTGAAACAATAGCAGCAAGAACATCAACATCAATAATACTGCTTATAATTAAGAAGAAGGAGTTTTCTGTGGAACAGCAATAACAAAATAGTAACCATATACAACCTTGGTAGGTTCAATAATTTTATAAGGACGTGCTAGAAAACTTTCAACATACATGTATTTCTCCTAAACTACTAAGCAATGATGACCATTCTCCATGTGATAAATCTAGCTCGAGGGTGTTTGATATCTAAAAGTTGAAATAGCTTCTTTTAGATATCAGTGACTCCAATAGATGTATTTAACTAATAGATGTTTAAGCAAGACAATGAAATATCTTGGTAATCAAAGGCACATTGAAGTTTAAACACACCTCTCTAGAATGAGGTCCTGGGTGGGCATTCACATTTCCATGGAAGACTCACTGAGGTAAGTGGCCTCACCCTCCTCTTTCAGAAGATTCCTCTACGAGAGTCCCTCTGTGATCAAGGTCTGATCCATGGCTCCTGCCCAGGAGTGTCCCTGGACATGTTTATGTGGTAGAGGCAAAGGAAAAGCAGAGAAACACATTCCTGTCTGTTGCTCAGAATATAAATCTGTCATGGGAGCCCTCCTAAGACAGTTTTGCCAAGGAGTAATGAAGTGAGGGAATCTGTAGGTGACCAGGGATGACACAGTAAACTCCAAATAATTCAATATGATTAGGGAATTAGCAAGGACTGAAGTGAGCTGGTGAGAAGAGATGCATAAATTTCCCCTGGCGTAAATGAGCCATGGATCAGCCTATCCAGGGAAGAGAGGCTGCTGTCTAAAGTGGGCTCAGGTTTTTAAAGTGATGCATCTTTGAGCAAATCCAAGGGATTGGCCTTTGAAGATGAAGTCAGCCTGACAGAAGAGCGGCGTCTACAGAATCAGAAAAAGTTCTCTCTGCAGATTGGCTGGGAGCATGTGTGTGGCTGCTGCCCAAGCCACTGGTACAAGATGGCAGGCTCAGGGAGCAGAAGCTGGCAATTATTCGGTGGCTACATTTTTCTTCTTATCTCTGCATTAGGAATCCAACAAACTTTTGCTGCACATTCACCTTTATATTACAGGATTTGTTTTCTCTGAGACCAAATCACCAAAAATATTATTTGTCATATTCATAATGTTAATAAAATGTTTCAAAAAACATTTTTAAAATTTGTTTGCAAAGTGCTTTCATGCACATATATCTTATTTGAGTCTCGCACTAACCCAGTAGACAGGAAATACAGTAGGCACTGACCCTGAAACTTTTAAAAGTTGTAATTCTTTCTTTCTGCAAAAATCTTGTGTCTACTGAACAAATTCAGAAAATACAGATGTTAAGGAAAAGAATTCAATCACCTATAATCCTATCGTAAAGCTATGTATCATTCCCTTTTAATATACGACTTTATATTTTACTTATGTGTACTATTTTACAAATTTCAATGTATTGCTTTTTATTCTTTATTATTGATTCTGAAAATATTCAGACATCAATAAATAGACACTTATATAATCATTTTTAAAGACTGCATGCACATACTATTCTACTGTATTAACACAGTTTGATTTATTTAACCTATCCCCTAGTGTTAGATGTTTAAATCATGTTAATTAATGAAAATATTTAAAATATTTTATGTATTAATCAATCAAGTCAGTTATCATTATATTGTATATCAGCACACAATGATTATGCAATTAGTAAAATAGTATTACATTAAGTAAATACTTACATTCAAAATCATAATGAGGTTAGCATCCTTGTGACTAACTCATCAGGCACATCCACGATCATTTCCTAGACCTTTTAAATCAGGTAGATCCCGCATTGTTGCAGACTTAACCATAACCCGCAGTTGATGAAAATGAACCTCAGATATTTCTGTTCTCTTCCTGGAATTGCAAACTATCTCTCTTTGCACTCATCATTGTTTCTCCTCCTTACTGAATTTCAGCAGCCATCCAGCTTTTAACATCTTCAGCATTAAGTCGAAAACAAGTTTCCTAATTGTTACACACACCAGGCATTATATTATACACTAGTGCATAAGATACAATGCATGGGAGCTGGTCCCTGCCTTCAAATTGCACGCAATTCATCTGAGAATACAAACGAGAGGAGGATGATCACAATACCATCTTTAAGTGCTGTGTGATTCCAGAGAGCAGGTTGTGAACCAGATTGAGTAGATAAAGAAGCTGCTCAGAGAGCTGATGGGCCACATATGCTGCACCTGGAGCAATGACTATCATCAGCTGGAACCTGGAGGGGGGTGGGGTAGGGAGAGGGGGTCACTTCCGGCATATGTAAAGCAGTTTTCACAATATTCCAAAGGAGATGTGAGGATGACCCACTTATTGGTGCTACCTCATTTGTTGCAGCAGCTCAGAAAACCTAGGTCAAGCATGGAAGACGTCTTCCTTCACAGAGATGTGGCGTGAGCACAAGATCTGTGATAAGTTAGTAGGAGAGCTTCTAGACCTTGTAGGTGATTTTGAGTGTCAGGGCTACATGAATTATATCCCAGCATGTGATTTTTCTCATTGTCGGTCCTGCTTGAAAAGTTTCAAGAGTATATGAGATGTGCAAATTACATACTTATTTTTATTAAATGAGGTAAGAATGGTGTCGAGAAACTTCATACTAGTAGAATTGTGTTGAGCCTTGGTTAATGCCAAATCAATGTTGTTAAATAGGTGGTTAGTTGGCATTTTGAAAATAATATGGTGCCCTCTAGTCCTCAGCACATGTTCACTAGGAACACAGCACACCAAACTAATGCATTTCCTTTCTATTCAAAAAATAATGGTACACAAATGGTGCATCTTGAGCACAGTAGGAGGACTCTGATTTCAGCAAAGCATTGGTAGAATATTTTGCATTGTCCCTGTAGGTAGGAGACAACTTGTTAAATGGTAGGTAATGTGAGGATAAAAGGTAGTGTGGAAACAAAAGATGGGGCTTCGAAAACAAAATAGTTGCAACATTATACTGTCTTAACAGAAGTTTACAATTCCTGTTAGGGGTGAGTTAGCCATCTTGTGCTTTATGATGGTCAAATTGCACCTGATGAAGTAAATTTTACCATAGATACCACATTAGAGGAGGAATACAGACGTACTCATTTTCAGAGATGAAGAATCAGGGCACAGTGCCATATAGAGAAGATACTAGAACTATTGTGCATGGAGAAGAGACATTTACAGGAAGTAAAGTGTCAGTCTTTCAGTTACAATTTAATTTCAATTCAATTACAATTCAATTTATGAAATGACATCATTTTTCATCAATTGTGAAGAATTCTTAGCTATTTGTGTCTTTGAATGTTGCTTCTATCTCTTTCGTTTATCTCTCCTTCTAGGATTTCAATTAACTATCATGCTATTAAAGCTGTTCATTTGTGGTTCTATTACATGGTTTTGCAGTTATAGAACTTCTACTAGATTTGATGTTTTTAAAAATATTTTTATTTCTCTAATAAAATTCTCAATTATGCCTTTTATATTTTTGAACATAAAAAGCATAATTATTTAAAAGTCTTTACCTGATAACTCCAATATCTGGACACTCTATGGATCTGATTCTATCATTTGTTGTTTCTACTGGTTATCAATCATTTTGCCTTATATCTTTGTATACCTGGTTTTCTTTTTATTGTGTACTCTACATTGTACTAAAAATTGTTTGTGAAAAGATGTTGAGACCAAAGATGACGTTCTCTTCCTCCAGAAAGGGTTTTGTTAGTTCTGCCAGACTCCAAGGGCACTAACAATTAGGACCACTTTAATTCAGTCTTATAGTTTGAGATTATAAGGGCTAGTTAGATCAGGGGCCCCCAACCCTGGGGCGTAGACCAGTACTGCTCCACGGCCTATTAGAAACCAGGCCACTGGGCACGGTGGCTCACGCCTGTAATCCAAACACTTTGGGAGGCTGGGGCGGGCAGTTCACAAGGTCAGGAGTTTGAGACCAGCCTGGCCAACATAGTGAAATGCCGTCTCTACTAAAAATTATGAAAAAATTAGCCAGGCATGGTGGTGAGATTACGCCTGTAATCCCAGCTACTCAGGAAGCAGAGGAAGGAGAATAGCTTAAACCCAGGAAGGCAGAGGTCGCAGTTAGCCAAGATCACACCACTGCACTCCAGCCTGGGCAACAAGAGTGAGACTCCATCTCATAAAAAAAGAAACCAGGCCCACAGCAGGAGGTGAGTGGCGGGCAAGTGAGCGAAGCTTCGTTTGTATTTATAGCCCTTCCCCATTGCCCACATTACCACCTGTGCTCCATCTCCTGTCACATCAGCAGTGACATTAGATTCTCATAGGAGTGGGAATCCTTTTGTGAACTGTACATGCAAGGGATCTAGGCTGCCTCCTCCTTATGAGAATCTAATGCCTGATATCTGTCACTGTCTTCCATCACCCCCAAATGAGACCATCTAGTTGCAGGAAAATAAGCTCAGGGCTCCCACTGATTCTACATTATGATGAGTTGTATAATTATTTCATTATATATTGCAATGTAATAATAATAGAAATAAAGTGCACAATAAATGCAATGTGCTTGAATTATCCCAAAACCATTTTCCTGCCCTGGTCTGTGGAAAAATTGACTTCCATGAAACTGGTCCATGGTGCAAAGAAAGCTGGGGACTGTTGATTTAGATGACTTGAAGCTGTGCATGTTATGGCTGGTTTATTTCCAAAACATCTTCATTTCTAGGGCAGAGTCCTTTAAGGTGCCAGCATAAAATGTGGGGAGTTTACTAGCTCCTTGTCACTACTCATTGGCTGACTCTGGAATTTCACCCTCGTCTCCTCAGTCCCATGAGGCTGAAGTACTGATCAGCCTCCCTACTTCTCACCCACAATCAACATCTGCTCCTAGGGAAAAGCAACCCCTATCAAAATCACCTCTCCAGATTTTGATTTTCTCCTGGATCTTCAGCTGGAACTTCTTTCTTTCTTTCTTTTTTTTTTTTTTTAAACTCAGTACCTTTTAAAAAACATTTTGCTCAGTTTTACTCTCTATCTTCAGTAGGAAAGTTGGTCCTAATTTTGAATTCTGTCACTGCTAAAATTCATTAAGTGATAGAGCAGATTTGCTCTGTTTTGTCCAGTGGTCAGATAAAGTCTAATGAATAGAATTTACAAACAAGCTAATTTCTACTAAACCAAACGAATAACTTGCTAACAATCATCCTAACAGTAACAAATGAACGGTGCATGAAACTGAGAGCTTTTGTTTTTGATGCTTCTTCAACATTTCAGCTGGAGAATGAATACTTCATGAGAGAGGAGAGGAAACTTGTAACCCTTGAAAGTGTATAGGTGTGGTGCACATGAGACTTCTTTGGGATCTCCAAAAACTAAGAAGTATGTCAACCTAACCTGGCCAAAACAGAACTTGAAATTTCTCTGCCATCACTGTAATGGCAATGCCACCCACCAAATACTTGGGACTTGAACCTAGGAGTAGCCTTCCTTACACTCTTTCTCTCACATCTCACATCTGATCCATTTGAAAGAACTGCCGACTCTCCTCCAAAACATATCCTGGATTTGACTACGTCACGTCTCACTGGCTTTAGGACACAGGCCCTAGCCTACACCACTGTATTAGTCTGCTCAGGCTGCCATAACAAAGCACCACAGATTGGGTGGGTTAAATAACAGAAGTTTGTTTCCTCACAGCTCTGGAGGAACTGGAACTCCAAGATCAAAGCGTTGTCAGGGTTGGTTTCTCCTGAGGCCCCTCTCCTTGGCTCGTAAATGGCCGCCTTCTCCCTGTGTTGTCACATGGTCTTCTCCTTGTGCCTATCTGTGTCCAGATTTCCTCTTCTTATGAGGACACCAGTCATATTAGATTAGGGCATGCCCCAGGAAACTCATTTTGACATAATTATCTCTTTAAAGACCCTATTTCTAAATACAGTCACATCCTGAGGTACTAGGTGAAAAGACCTCAACATAGGAATTTTAAGGGGACACAATTCAGCCCATAAGAGCCACCATCTTTTCCTGCTCTGCCTACAGCCACAGCTTCTTTCTCTTTCTTCAGTCTGATCCCTGCACAGTCCCTGAGGCTATCTTCCACGCAGCAACCAGAGTGATTTTTCTGAAGTCCAAATTATGGTGCATCACTCTTTCGCTGTGAACACTACCACAACCCCCAGAACTAGATGCCCATGTGGGTCTATGGGCCCTGTTTGAGCTCCTCCTTCGCCGTCTCTCTGACGTTATCTCCCACTTAACAGTGGCTCCACATCAGCTGCCTCAGCCTTTTGTTGTCTCTTCAGATATTCCTGGTTTGTTCCCAGGATTTTGGCTACGCTCTTCTGTGTATTGTCGTCTCTTCTGGCCTTGCATGGCTGACTCCGCTGTTTCCACTCCTCCCCACTTCTCCCCCACCATTCAGATTTTAATTCATTTGTCACCTCCTCCTCAGCAAGCCTTCTTCACACTCTAGCTAAAACAATATTCTATTTCTGTTCCCACCTTCTATCATCTAACCCACGTTTATTGTATTCGTGTTACTTCTAAGAAGCTGAAATTATAACACGCATTTACTTGTTAAAGGCTTATTGTCTGTCTCACACTACAGAACAGAAGCAGCTTGAGGCCAGGCCTCTGCTTGTCAGGACCCTGCTGCCCCATGCCTTGTGCAGTGCCTGCTGTAGTAGATACCCAAGACAAACTTGTTCACTCACTGATTCCCAAAGCATAGAGACTCAAAAATCTCTCTCCATCCCTTCAATGTTTTAGTAAAGTTAATTACTATGAGCTCTTTCCTCCTCCTATAAATTCACCTACTCCCTTGCACAATTTCCAATCCCTGGGGCTAAACAAATCCTTCTCCCAAAAGCATAGAGAATTAGGTTAGATGTAAAGTATTGAAAGTAATGACAAAAAACTGCAATTACTTTGCACCAACCTAGTAGCTAATAGGTTTCTTCCTATGTTGCAACATTATTTGGAAGTGCTCAAGAAGGGTTTTGAGGCTCCACCTGGGCTCATTGGGAGTGTTGTGATGGACCAGCCACACCTGCCATTGGCCCTGTGTGGGAGAGTGTAGGCTCAGATGCCGAATGCCTGTTGCCTGTCAGTGAGTGTCCAGAGTCCCCACTGATGGACTGACAGCCTGTCCTATATTCAGTCTTTAATGGAGCTGCAGGCAAAAATTTCACAGGTATAGATTCATCCAGCCATGGAGTTTATTTAGAGTTATACTAATTGGAGGCTAAAGCTTTGAGAGAACTTGACATACCCAGCCTCCTATCTAGATAAAAGTAAATAAACTTAGTCATTCAGCATGAGTAAGAATTCTAAAATATTTTCAAGAATAGAGTTTTTTCAACTTTTCCAGTAATCTCACTTACATTTTCTATCTCCACTTGGTCATCATTTCACCAAGTGAAGATAGAAAATGTAGAGCAGAAGTCACTTTGTGCTTAAGTGATGTACACCAGAAACCACTTTTTGGCTTAAGCACGTGCCCTCTTGTTTAGGTTCTAATGAAAAGAGAGTATCGTTTTTTCTGTCCATTCACAAATTCTGAAGTTGGCACACACCCTTTAAGCAGCCACTCACAGGCCTGTTAAGGGTGTGGAGGTGAGAGAATGTTGTACTTTGCACAAGCCCCCCCGTGCAGTGGCAAAAAGACAATTACAGAATCTTGTGGTAAGTTCCGTGCTGTGCTAAACGTTACAGATGCTGTTGAACTTGGAGACAGCAATCTAGTTGCTCTTCAGTCTTGTGTTCTACAGGCTAAATAGCACCATTTCCTTTAACCTTTCTTCAAAATCACATCAGCATAATTACCTCCAACAGACCCCGTGGCAGACTTCAGCACTGATGATATTTAACCACACCGCTGGGCATATCCAGCCTCAGAGACACGGAGCCAACCGCAGCCCCATGAGTTCTGTCCAAGCCTAAGTATTTTTGCCAAAAGAAATTCCTAAGACTGATTGAATGCTCAAATCTCAAGGCAGTCTTTCAAGGTTTTTGCCACTGAAGATTACATTTGCAGACCAATCAGCAAAATGCAGAAGATTATCCTGTTGGTGGTTTGGATAAGGAAAAGCACATTCTTTACTATGTAGATGAAAGTTGAGAAAACAGTGGAGTGGGGTGTTCCCATCTGGAATTCTCTGGATCCTATAATTAAGGGTACCTGGGAGTTTTGGAATGCTAGACACTAGCTAACAGATGCAAACGTTTTATGAAGTGGTTGGGGGAACATTGCACATTTTTCCAATTATTTAGCAAAGCATGTCCCTTAGCCTCTTTTTACGAGCAAGATAATCAAAAGACAGGAGAAGCAGTCACTCTCTGCCCTTTTATGTCATTAGAGCAGTCATTGATGGGGACATGCTATCTAGTGACAAGACAGCAGCTGGCTTTCAGCTCCCAGGGATCAGGGTGGAAGCAATGTAATCTGAGCCTCTTAATCAAAATAACCAGGACTCTTGTTTCCAAAAGCCAGGAGGGCATTCCCCAAAGCTAAAGCCTATTGGTACTCCTCTGTGTGAATTTGTCTTAAAGATGCTTGTAAAACAAAAGTCTCCACTCTTGAGGTTATTATTGAATGGGTCTTCTAAAAAAAAAAAACCTCAAAGTGTAAAGCAAACTTTTTGAATGTTGAAATCCGTGTTATGTTTGATCCAATATGCCCCATTTCCCCTGAGTATGCATATGTGGATTATGTGCATGTGTATTTGTGTTTGCACATACATTCATCTACCTATCAGATAGAAAATGCATTTGCATGTGGAATAGGGGATACAAAAGGCAGCTTTAGTAAATCAGTGAAGTTGCTGGGATGAATCCTTGGCATTGACAGTGGCTCACTCCCTGAGCACTGCCTCCACTCTCTTCCCACAAACCTCAACCAAAAGCCTGCTTCGGGCCTAGATTTCAGTTCCTGTTATAGATGGAATATATTTGTCCCCTCTCTCCCAGATTCATATGTCAGAGCCTAATCCCCAGTGTAAGAGTATTAGGAGGCAGAGCCTTTGGAAGGTGATTAGATTGTGGAGACAGAGTCCTCGTGAATGGTACCTTTAAAAAAGAGACCCCCTGCTGGGTGCAGCAGCTCACACCTGTAATCCCAGAACTTTGGGAGGCCAAGGTGGGTGGATTGCTTGGGCTCAGGAGTTGGAGGCCAGCCTGGCCAACATAGTGAAACCCTGTCTATACTCTAAATACAAAAAATTAGCTGGGCATGCTGGCGCATGCCTGTAATCCCAGCTACTCGGGAGGTTGAGGGAGAAAAATTGCTTGAACCTGGAAGATGGAGCTTGCAGTGAGCCGAGATTGTGCCATTGCACTCCAGCCTGGGTGACAATGTGAGACTCTATGTAAAAAATCATCATCATCATCATCATAAATTTAAAAAGTAAAAATAAAAGAAATCCCAGAGAAATCCCTCACCCCTTCTTCCACGTGAGGATGCAGTGAGAAGACAGAATAATGGTGAGCAAAACAGAGTCCCTGACTCTGAAAACATCTGGTCTACTAGTGGGGAAGAAACATACAGTGCCAGAAATAAATAAAAAACCACAAATTGTGAAAACAACTGTGAACAAGAGGTACAAGGAGCTTGCAGGGCACATGATAAGGTCCAAAGACTATGAGAGGGAGCAAGGCTAGACAGTGGGGAGGCAAAGTCAACAGGACTTGAAGTGGTTTGGGGTGGGAGATAGGAAAGATAGGGCAAAGTGAGAGAGAAACAAATCGGGAATGGTCCAGGAATCTGGCTTGGGCACTCTAAGGATTATGGCATCACTGGGACCCCAAACACAGACAGAGGCAATGAATAAACTTGTCATAACTTCCAAGCACTTTTTCATATAGATCTTAACTCATTTTACTCTCACAACAGCCTTGTTTGGTGTCCCCCACCTGTGAAGTGCCTACTGTCTGGCAGGTGCAGTACTAAGTGCTTTGCATGCATTGCTCCTTATAATAATCAGATGAGGCAGGGGCTCCTGGCGTATCATGGCTCAGAGACACTAAATAGCTCGACTGGGGCCACACAGCTTATCACTTCTGAGTCCTGGACTTAAGCCCAGGTCTGCTGCTCTCCAGACTGAATGGTAGGAACCACTATGTTCTGGTGAGCTTGGGATACGTATAAGGTACATGTTACTCTCTTGTATTGACGTTTCATTAAAACTGTCAGTACCTTAACTCAAAAAGGATCCTCTAGTGTTAATATTAAATGGCAGTTGAGCACTGGTGAGCTTTATCTGTCAGCCCTTTAGGGACATCATTAGATCTGAAGCCCAAGTTCTCTGAGCTAGAAGGAATTGCTAACAATGAAATGCAACCGTTAAAGGGAGATGAAAGCACAGCTGTTTTGCCAATTCCCAGTCCAATTGGGAGTGTTGGGCTCCTTTGGAAGGACGTTGGCCAACCAGAAATCCCCCAGGTGTGAGCAGAACAGGGGGCAGGATGGTGGCTGCCACGTGCTGAGTGCTTTACATCTGTTAATCTCCATCCATCTCCTAGGTGTTCCTATGCCACCTTATCCTCATTTCACAGCCAAGGAAACTCCAACACAGACCAGCTAAGATCTTGTTAAAGCTAAATGGCTAATGAGTCACTAGGAAGTAAAGATTCAAATTCAGGCATGTCTGCATCCCCTCCCCTAGTGGAAATGATGTGGCAGAAGAGCTGGAAGGAACTAGGAGAGTTTAGCTTGGAAAGGGAGATGATGAGGTTTTTGGGGTGAAACTAAAAAAAAGACGACTCCTCCCTAAGGTTCTAGATTCCAAGAGTGGAATTTCATTTCAGTCTGCAAACACTAACATTGCACATGTGCCAGGCCCTATGCTGGGCACTGGGGTGCTAGGAACAAAATCACTTCCTTAGTCTCTTGTAGCTCACAGTTGCGGGGGGACAGATGTGTCCAAATGCTTCTCTTACAAGCCCCACATGCTCAGTGCAATCAGACAAAGGAGAGAAGAAAGAGGGCTGACGACTTGAGACTGGTTAGCGGAGAAAACTTGGGATAGATTATCTCCTTTACCTGGGATGGCTATGAATGAGTACAGTCCTGACAAATAGAGACAGGGGTTAGGATGTTCTAGGGAACAGAGAGAGCAGGAGCAAGGAGACTGAAAATGACATTGAACAGCATGTCTGGGAAGAGTGAATGACCCACACATTATTAGCAGGTGGGTTCTATTTAAAGAAATGCAGTCATGAGACTGAAATTCTAGTCTGAAGTTGGACTGTCTGGGAGGCTTTGAAGAGGAGTCTTGCTTTAGGCAAACTTGACAAAGAAACATTGAGATTTACACAAAGATACACACTGTAAACTGCAGCTCTTCACCTTCACTGATAAGGTGATTGTTGCTGTTGTAGTTCAAGATTTGCTACTAGACACGGTACAAAAATATTTCAACCCCCATCCATCACAAAGAACTCATGTTACTCTCTGGATATGCACAACCCCAATTCCTATGGTTTTAAACCCAAGCTTGAGATGACAACTGTCCCAAAGCAATTTGACATGAAGGACTGTGAGCTAAGTGAGGTGACAACTGGGTCAGGATGGGAAGGGAAACTTGGGGAATCAGATGCCACAGGAATGCCCTGGGAATCCCAGCCCATGTAGGCATTAACTAGATGTGAGAGGAGTCAAGTGACTGATGCCCTAACATTTCCTTTCTGATGACTATCTTGCCCTGCATATTTATGAAGAAACACGCGCTAACATGTTTGGGCATTTTTTTCAAATATATGCCTCTTCATTGCAAAAAATTCTAACAAGTCTCTTAACTGCTTAGTTAACTTCCTTAGTTGGGAATAATGGAGGTGCTTAGAATTATTAATATATATATATATATATTTTTTTTTTACCATTTCCCTCCAACCAAACTCTCCAGTGTTTTTCAAATAGTTGAAGAGAAACAATTGCTGGTCATTAAGTTGAAGAGCATGGAAGGATGTCTTGGGAGAAACAGCATTTAAGAGGTGAACGATCACTATATATTTAAGTGTTCGAGCCCATCCATCTTTTAGGACAGAAGTCTTTAATCAGGACCAATGATTACAGGGATAATGGCAAGATAAAAATCATATGTGTTCTAGCATTTAAAAAAATTATCTGCTCTAAGTCACTAATGGTAGCTTAGATTATTAGCACAGAGACCATTCTCAGGGTTTAATGGTCTCTTCCATGTTTCCCTCTCTGGCAGGCCTTGGGCACTGGGCTCATCTTTGTAATTTCTCCTTTGGTTTGGAGTCTTTCTGCGTCTCCGCATGCACATTGATTTGGAAGCTATCGGCCAAATTCATCCTTAGAAGTGACCGTTATTAAGAGATCACATACTGGTTGTTTTCAGGATAACCTGTTGGTTGAATAAAGTAAGAAGCTGCAACAAAATGTGCCGAGCGTCTAACTACTATCTCCACTTCCCTTTGGGGATTGCTATTTGATGGAGTTGTTACTCTTATATTTGTGTATCTTATGTGTTAGTGTCTGTGTTCCTTCCTATTTACAAAAGCATTTTTACACATTCTTGTATTAATTTGTTCAATGAAGATTTGTTGAGTGTTTACTATGTACGGGCTCTGTGCTAGGTGATACATAAGGGAACAAAAGATCCTTTTTCATGAGGCTTACAGGACAAGCTGTTCATTCATTTGTCATTGGTTCCTATATTCCACAAATTGCTTACAGAGTATCTATCATATAATGCCATTGGTCCAGGTGCTGGGGCTGCAGGAGAGCAAAGTGGCTACTTTCAGGCTGCTTATGTTTTAGGAACAGAAGTTGAAAACTATGTGCTATGTCAGGTGGTGAGGAGAGCTATGAAAAAAATAAAGCTTGGGACAGAGATATTTTTAATCAAGTTATCACATTTCTTATCTGCTTTTGGGGATATTAGTAAATGCATTTTAAGGATGTGGATAACAAGGTGTAGGATGCACATAAAGTGCCCAGTGTCCTTTAGTGAGCTGCCCACAGATGCCAAACACACCCCAGTTCTCTGGTTTTCTGGGCTTAAGCTCTCTGCAATGGGATGACACTTTTCACTACACCCTGATCCTTTCTATCTGAGGCTCTACCAAAATGGGGAAGTGTTTTCGTTAAGCAATTTCCAGTTTAAAAGTTGTCTTCCCCCTTCAAGCTGGGTGCAGTGGCTCCCACCACTTAATCTCAGCACTTTGGGAGACTGAGGCGGGAGGATCACTTGAGTTCAGGAGTTTCAAACCAGTCTGAACAACATAGTGGGACCCTGTATCTACAAAAATATATATGATAAAATAATTTAAAAAATAAAAGCTATCTTCCTTCCACCTTCGGTAATTTCCCCCACACCTTGAATTTATTTCAAAAGGTTTTGTTTTTTTTATTTTTCCAGAGAAGAAAACTTAAAAGCATCACTTCTGCTCTTAAATTTAATACCCTCCTCTTTCTTCCAAGAAGGGAAACCAGCAACATGAATAAAACTCCAAAAAACCAAAACTGATTAATTTGGTCTGACCTTAGAGTCATGCAATCTGCCTCAGAGGTCTAGGTTTGCCACTTATTACCCATGTGGCTTGTGGTAAGTTGTCTACATCCTCAGGACCTCCCTTTTTCATCTGAAGAAGGGGATAATAATTCCAGTCCCATGGGTAGACAGGATGAAATCAGGTAGTCAATGTGGAAGTGCCTGACACACCGAAAACTTCAAAGGTTTTTTTCTCCTTTCCTTCTTTCTCCGTCCTCTTTTCTTTCCTTTTCCAGAATCTCCCTTTCCGTTTGTACTTGTAAGTCATTATAATAACACCGCTCCCCCAACCCCCAGCTCCCAGGGTTATGGTGAAGACCCTGTAAGATAAAGCCTACAAGAGTCATTTAATCATAAGCCCCTGTGGTACACGCACACAAGCAAGAAAATCACCATTAGGGGTAGTAGGAAGAGCACAGAGCCTGAGGGGGAACCCCTTTGGCCTAGGGGGAACCCAGCTCAGTGGCTGGTGAACTCTCGTAGGCTGTGTGCTTCTCAAAGCCTGCTTGTTCCAGTCATCGTGGAGCAGGCAGAGACTGACAGCCTGGCTCTGAGGAATGGGCCAGCAATGCCTACATCCTAACACTGAGATTTAATGAAATGCTGATGTTGAAAGGCCTGGTTCTGTGCCCAGCCCAGGTTTCCTGAACTTCAGGCACTGATGAGCAACTTTGTAATACTGACCACACCAGCACTTGAGATGCTTGTATTTACATTTTCACTTTAACCAGATCTAAACAAGAAGGGCCACAAAAATCGCAAGTCTTATTTCATGTGTATCTTAATATATATTAGGACAGAGAGGTCATAATTCCCCAAGTCTTCCTAAGCACTCTGCAACATTATGCTGGCAATGTCAGCTGACAGGGAACACATCCCTGTAATTTAATGATCTTTACAATATTTTCATGAATCTTTAAAGTTCTTGCATAGTGTTTTTACAGATATCATCTCATTTAATCCTCATGACCTGTGTGGCTGAGACCAAGGTCCAAATTGTTGTCCTTATTTTGTGGTATAAAGTGCTCAGAGAGAGGAAATAGTTTTCCCAGTGGCATGCAGATTGTTCAGGTTGAGGGGGCCAGGAAGAGAACCCAGGCCTCTGGGACTCCAAGCCTGAAGTCCTTTCTACCCTTTGCCTGAGATGTCCTCACTCATTCCAAGACCCTGGGCCACCCACCCACTGCTGGCTCTCTCCCTCCCAGATCTGGCTGAGGCCTCAGAAAACTGTCTGGACTCTCAGAGCCCTGCTGTAAATATCAGGAGGGGTTCTCTTATCTCAGAGTCACTTCTCACTCGCCCAGCTGCCAGCAGCCTCAGCATCCATCAACTTGCAGGTTGCAAATCAGTGCCAAACTCAACAGCAAATCCACAAGCCTGAGCTGGAGCACAAACAGGCATCAACTCCTTGCCTGGGGAATTGCAGAGTGAACTTTGGGGCTGAGCCTAGCCTAGAGTCCTCTGTTTAAAGAGGTGTTCTGGGCCCAGGCACATTGTCCTGTCTCCTATGAAGAAAGATCACAAGGAGGAAGCCAGGACCTGTGAACCCAGGCCACTGAGCCACAGTCTCAGTCACAGTGGTGGAGAGAGGGAAGCCCAGTCCCACGCTTGATACTTTGCCCACCTGACACAGCAGCTCGAATCCAGAGACTCATGCAAAGGCAATGCAGACATCAATACCAAAACCTCGGGCTGCTTGACTCATGCCCAGAGAGGGAGCCTCTATCTGGCCTCTGTTGCCTCAAACCACTCTCAACCACTAAATCTAACATGCCAATCCTGCCTCCTTGCTAGGAAAAGTCAGCTTAGAAACTAAAGAAAAAAAAAAGGAAATATTTCTATATTTCCTGATATTGGCTAAAATATATTTCAAGACCTATAAGACCCTCCAGGATGAGGTCCCTGCCCAGTGCCCCAGACCTGACCATCCGGGCTCCCACTTGTCCCTTTCCACACCCACTGACCGTGCAGCCCCCTATGCAAGCCCAATGTGCTTGGCCTCTGGGCTTCTGCACCCCATGTTCTTTCTGCCAGGGGCATCATCTCTCCTATTTCCACCTAATTTCGACTCACTCTTCAAGACTCTGCTTCTTTACAAATTCATTGATTAATTTAACTAGCATATATCAAGAAATAAATTAGATAAAGCTTAGGTGGCGGGGCCTAGGGGTAAGCCTAGCAATAGAATAATGGTGCCTGTGGCAAACACCTCAATAGGGCCAACTCAGAAGGGCAGGGTCCCCCAAGTGCCCTCTCTCTTTCTCTAGCTGCCCTCTCTTCTGTCGCTTGACTCCATGGCTGGGGCAGTGGCCTCCTTGTCCTCCCTACCCAGAGGATCCTGCTGTGCCTTCATGACCTACCTCTTCCAGGAGCCCCCCGCCTTACCAGGCCTGTTGGGGGAGGTGACAGTTGAGCCTCAGATGCTTGTTGAAGCTTACAGTAGTTGAGTTTTTCATGCATTCCAGGTTTTCTCCCCAAGCAGACTCTAAGTTTCTCAAATGGGCCGTTGTCTTCTATGACCTTTTGTCCATCCCTGCCCCTTATCCCATGTCCTCCACCCAGCACCCAGCCCTGAGTGGCCCAAGGGGCAGGGTCAACAATGTCTGCCAGGTGGCTCACTTTTCTCTAGTAGGGACCACAGTACTTGTTAAATATGCAGGCCCTCAGTGCCCACGCATTGTCAAAAAATAGGTGCCTTATTGTTTAACAATAGTCTTTTAAAAGAAGCCATTTAAAATAACTCCAGCAAATCCTATAGCACTGAGGAATGCTTCCTCCAGGAGCTCAAAAGCAACACAATAGTCAAGATAAACAGCCCTTCTCTTCCTTTTGTTTCTTTTACCCACTTCTGCCCTTTAAAGGCTCCACCTTGCAGGTTGGCCAAGATATAAAGGGGTTAATTTTAACTAGGCTGAGCAAGGAACAGCCCAGGCAGAGCACAGTATGGGTAACAGTTAGCAAAAATCCAGATCTTGGGGAAGTATGTGTGTATGGTGTGGGCAGTCGGTGAATTTCAGAGGGGCAGGACTCCTTCCTTACCTCTGACTCCTGATAGCCATCACTACAGACAATTTTGGATGGCTGAACAATTTAAAATCTTTTTGATCACGGTTCTTCTCTTCTTGCTGGCAATTATTGTTGATGGCATGGCATGCTGGTGTCTTGGCAGAATGGAGCCTTCCTGCTGGGGAGAAGGGTTTTGAGTTTTATGTCCCAATATGACTTTGATGGATTCCGACAAATTTCTCAGGCTCAGTGGACCTTCGCCCAGGCTGGAAATCTTTCCTGGACAGCAGGAAACATCTGAGACTCAGATCCCAAATGGGGTGTTTTGCTTTGCTAATCCCCAGATCTTGGTGGACTGCAGCCAAGGCTAGATTTTTGGGGAAGCCAGAGCTGGGTGTCAGTCCCCAAGGTCATAAATAGTATCAGTGGAATCCCCCATTTAGAGTTAGGACATGATATCTAAATCCTTTGCTAGGTTGGTCCATGACCAGTAGGAGCTTCCCTGGGCTGAGGAAACACAGAGAGTGAGCTAGCCTGTGCTGTGTTACTGGGAAAGGTCTATCCTGGGACTGGGCCTTTATTGAAGGTCATCACTGTCTACAATTAGGTGGTCATGGAAATCCTAGATAGAAGCTAGGAGTCGGGGGCAGAACTAAAAAACTAGAAAATGGGCAATGATTTCAGAGTGAGGGTGAAGCCAGATATCTGGACGTCAGGGCTGTGAAGGCTGGTCCTCCACTATCACGCCATACTTTTCCAATGCCTGGAGCAATGTTCAGTGGCGAGTGTGGACTCAGACAGGCCTGGTGGGGACATGGGATCTGGCATCTGGCTGTGCAACAGAAACTCAGGCTGCACCTCACTTACAGGGCCACACAAGCTGACATTTGTCATCTTAGAGCTCAGGAATGAGTGTCTCCAAGAAGCACGCCAAGCTGCCTCTGTCCTAGCCTGCCACACTCCTACAAGAATGCTATGTTAAGCCTTGCAAGCCCCAAGTAGAGATGTGTGTTCCTGGGCAGCCAACCCCGTCAGAAGACCCATGCCAATGGAATGCTCTGTAGGCCAATGCCAGTTGTTACTCGGTTTGTGTTGTGTGTCAGGTACTGTGCCATGCTTCGGGTTCCAAATACTACCAAAAGATTAGTTCTGCAGCCTAATGACTAGGAGAGAGACCTATCTATGTTTGTGAGCTTTATATTCATGTATAACTAAGTTCTAAAGTTATCTGGAGAAAGCATGATTCAGGGATGTGCAGAGGGGAGCTAATGCCTGTGTAGGGCTTTGAAAGATGAATAGTTCTTCAGGTAGATGGGGGAAGGAAATGTACCACCAAAGAAAGCAACAGTTTATGAAAAATACAGAGGCATGAAGCTCCCTAGGGTGTTGAAGGAATTATAGGGGAGGGTGAGTTACAAAACCCTTGTTTGCCTTGATAAGGATTTTGGACTCAATCCTGCAGGTGATGGCAGCCACTGAAGGGTTGTGGTCAGGGTGTTCACCGAGTGATGCAGATAATCAGGCTGGTTTGAAACGAGGATCCTTTCTTTCTTTCTCTCTTTCTTTCTTTCTTTCTTTCTTTCTTTCTTTCTTTCTTTCTTTCCTTCTTTCTTTCTTTTTTTTTTTTTCTGAGATGAAGTCTTGCTCTGTCGCCCAGGCTGGTGTGCAGTGGCGCAACCTCAGTTCACTGCAACCTCCATTCCCTGGGTTTAAGCAATTCTCCTGTCTCAGCCTCCAGAGTAGCTGGGATTACAGGCACATGCCACCATGCCGGGTTAATTTCTGTAGTTTTAGTAGAGATGGGGTTTCACCATTTGGCCAGGCTGGTCTCAAACTCCTGACCTTGTGATCCACCTGCCCCGGCCTCCCAAAGTACTGGGATTAAAGGTGTAAGCCACTGGACCTGGCCAAGGGCGCTTTCTTAAGAAGAATGCTACCAGCCTGGCCAACATGGTGAAACCCAGTCTCTACTAAAAATACCAAAATGAGCCAGTCGTGGTGGTGGGTTCCTGTAATCTTAGCTACCCAGGAGGCTGAGGCAGGAGAATTGCTGGAACACGGGAGGTGGAGGTTGCAGTGAGCCAAGACTGCGCCATTGCACTTCAGCCTGGGCAACAACAGCGAGACTCTGTTCAAAAAAAGAAGAGGAAGAGGAAGAGGAAGAGGAAGAGGAAGAAGAAGAAGAAGAAGAAGAAGAAGAAGAAGAAGAAGAAGAAGAAGAAGAAGAAGAAGAAAGAAGAAAGAAGAAAGAAGAAAGAAGAAAGAAGAAAGAAGAAAGAAGAAAGAAGAAAGAAGAAAGAAGAAAGAAGAAAGAAGGAGAAGAGGAGGAGGAAGAAGAAGAGGAAGAAGAAGAACAATGCTTCTAGAGCAGGAAAAGGCCAGGAGCCACAGCCTGGAAAGGCCGACCCGGGGCCCACTGGGCCAATTAGAGCATGACCCACAGGTACTCATTTCTCTTCTGGGTCTTTCCTGCCACACCGGCCAAATCCCTCCTCAAATAGGCTTGCAGTGCTTGTGTAAGTAGAGCATCAAAGGGAGATAATGGATGTGAACGCACTTTGGGAAAAAACAGAATATAGATGCAGCCATCCTATTATTATTTTCTTCCTGAATGATTCAAAAGGATAGCAAATCTACCAGTTTCAAGTGCCCATCCTGCCGGGAGGCTGAGGCCCACAGCTTCTCAAGATGCACCGTGGAAAATGGGGAGCAACGTCAGCTGCTGGTGTGTGTGCCAAATCGGTTCAGCTAGGGTGTTGGACTGTCTGGTGCCCTCCCCAGCTGGGGGAAGCATTTGCTGGGGCTTTCAGATAGTAGCTGTCCCCCTCCCAGGACCCACCCTCCACCGAGGCCTGAGGAGTCACTGCAGATCATAGCTTGGAAACCAGATCCACCTGTCCCAGGCTGAATAATCTCAGGGAGGCTCTGGTGATGGGCAAATTGATCACTGACTGACAGGTCTCCAGGCCAGCTTGGAATGCCTGCTTGGGGTGAATTGGCAGCTTTCCGCTTTCCCAAATTCATGGGAACGTGTTGTTCTTGTACAAACTGCCTGGCATGCAGGCAGGCTGGGGAGAGAAGGGGCTCACGAGCGCTCCGAACACTGTGTAAAATGCTCAGAGCGCCTGGAAGAACCAAAGGCAGCTCCCTGGTGGCACTTTGCTCCTTGGTAATCTCAGACTCATACTCCCTGGAAACTGTGTTCTATTTTCCGTTGCTACCAATGGCCATCTTTGGACAGAGTTTGGGGACTTGATTCTTTTACCAACAAGTTGAGTAGCCATGGGGCATTCACTTTCCTTCTCAAGATCTCAGTTTCCTCATTTCTGAAACAAGAATAGATAATTCCAGGGATTTCTGGAATCAATAGAACGGTGAAAAGGGAAGAGAGTTTAATGTCAGCAGATGGGGATTTAAACTCAGCTCTGTGGCTCCTGGGGAAGCTGGTTTCCGTCTTTGAACTTCCACTGCCTCATGTAGCATGGTGCCTGGTATTGTAGAGCTTCACCATCACCATAAGAAATATTAATATCTTTTACTTAGGCATAACCATGTTTCTGAACATCCATAATGTTAATAGGCACAAGCACATTTATTAGGACAATTTCAGGGGAATAAGCTACAGGTAATGAACATCATATAACCGTGCTAGACAGCTGTAGCTTGCAGGTCAGTTTTGCCTTCAGAAAGAGCCGGGGCCTCCCAGGCACTCGCCCAGGCCAGGCCCCATCCCAGGTCACTGAGACCTGCCCCGGGTTTCTCTCACAATGTAGGAGTAGAAAGCTTTTTCTACCTCCGTTTCTGGGACACTGGTGCAGGAGCCAGTGGGCTGGGATCAATCTACAAGGAGCCAGGAGCAAATCACTGAGACCCTGTCTTGAGACAGGACTGAGCAGGAGACAGCACGTGGTTGACATGATCGGCTAAGCTGGGTCACCCTGGGAGGGGGACTCAGGAGAAGCCCTAAGGGGGCATCCTCTGACCCAGCAGTGAAGATGCCTGGTAGATTCTAAATCAAGGGTCTCAGAGCAGCGGCTATCAGAATAAACCGGTCCTATACATAGGCCCAGACCTCAAGTAAGCAAAGCACTGGCCATCCTCTTGTACGCAGACCCTGAACACTTCTCCCTGTATTCTCTGGGTTGCTTCTGGATTTGGAGTCCTGAAGAAGAAATAGAAGAAAATCAGAGTGACAACAATATCAGTAATTGACAACAATAAGCAAATGCAGGCCTGCATCCACTTAATGGGACACAATGCAGCTATTCACAGCAGTGTTCATAAAGAATTATCCAGAATATCTGAAGGTACATGTCTTACAATGTCAAATGAAAATGGGTATATTTATTTGATTGCAAATAAGTAAACTCTAAGCTTAGGAAAAAACCATGCTAGAAGGAAATCAATCCTTTGACTCTAGGTGATCCTCAATAGCTTTCTACTTTGATATATTTTCAAATGTTCTACAGGGTGCATGTAGAAAACATTTATTTTTTTAAAAGCATAATTTTTTTGGCCATTGTATTGAGACAGACAAGCTGGCATGCTTTATCTGCAAGTTTAAACTCCACAGCAGCTTGATCATTTCAACATGATGGCAAGAAGATTCTGAACCATGCAAATGCCAGGAGGAGAGCCAAGAGCGAAAAATCTCCAACCACCACTGGGCCCTGAGTGTCACACAAATGCCTTTCATTCTCAGAGCCTCCCGTGAGAACACAAATAACAACAACCAAAACAAAAAGACACAAGTTAAGAATATAAATTCATGTGCCCTATTTTTTTTTTTAAAAAACACCCAGGAATTTGTAAGTTCCTTCAAATAGATGGTAGTCCTGCCAAAAAACAAAGTCATTTAGATAGACAATACTTTTATTCCCACATTGTTGTTATGGCTCAGAAAAGTCCTAGTCTCCACTTTGGAATTGTCCCATGGATCCATAGCACAGGCTTGTGGATTTGGGGAGTGTAGCCAAATCTTTGCCTTTTCAAGATGGATTATGATTTTCCAAAACAGTTTGAAAACCCTGTCTGCCCTTAAACTGGGCAATTACTTGGGGAAATATTTTCGGATGTAAGTGGAATGTGGCTGGAAAGATCAGAGACTAATGGTCTCTCAGTGCTGGTAAACAACTCCCAGCGATGCTGCAAACGAGGCTCGGCTTAAGATCTGCAGGGCTGCATCTTTGGAATAACTGCACAGTTTCTTCAGGAGACTATTAGGGGGGCCAGCACTCGTTGCTATGTATTAACTTGCATACGTTTGCAGAAAAAATTTAAATCTTTAAATACTGATGGAGCATTTACCCCATGGAAGTCGCTCAGCTAGAAAACGGAGAAAATGCAGCACTGTCCCTGCCTGCCTTCAAGGAGCTCACGAAATTAATCTCTTCACCATTGTATCTGGCATATATTTATTTTTGGGTTCACGTATTTCAATACTGGCATCCAGAAGATGCACAGGAAACAACTCTGTTCCAATGCATCAGCATTTTCATAATGAGTGGGGAGAGGCCCCGAGGGTAAGAGGTCGACTTTTGGACAAGAGGAAGATGAATCTGTTCTCCTTGTCCCTCTGCTGCCTGAATCACCTGAAGCAGACAGACCTGGACTTTGTTACAGGTAAATAATTACAGTTGTATCTGCCATAAATATCTTGCTGAAGGGGCCATTGCAAAAATTGAGATTGTATCTCCAAGCAACTGTCAAATGGCTAGAATAAATTCAGAGGACTTGAAATACTGATGTACATTTTCTATCATAGATATCTCTTGGTCTAGACTTTCAGACTGCATCTTGACAGAACACCTAGGATGGCTGAGAAATTAAGGAGTCAGGAACAAAAAAATTACATAGTGTTGGTGTTCTGTGGTTTGTGTCTTCTTTATCTGTGGTCCCGGCAAACAGGAAGTCCTTGTGAATTGGGGGGCTCGAGCAGAAATGTTAAAGACACAGATCCCTGGGAATTTAAAAAGTCAAGGAGGTAATAAATCTTGGGCCAAAATGGAAAGCCTGAAGAGGTCAGTGAGCTACAGCCAACCTAATATCTGTACTTCTCAGGGCCGCCATAAATCTGACACTGCTTCTTCTGGGCTCAGCTGGCTTCTGTGCAGCCGGCAGATCAAAAGCCTCTCCCGGTACCCTCTGCAATTGCCTGTTTCTCATTGGGCCTGTTGGGTGAGGCAGGCAGGATGGGGAGGGAAGGATGATGCTGTCCTCTTCTTCTCTGCACCATCTGGGGGCAATATTTAAATATCTGCACTCTGAGGTTTAGAGAGAGAACTGGGGGAACTAGATGTACCACCCCAAAGCTTGAAGAAGTGAAGGGTCAGCTTCGGGAAGGAGCAGCAGCCAAGCAAACCAAGATTTCCTATCTGGGGATGTTGGATGTTGTTTTGTTTTAGTCAGAAGGGAGAAAGACTATTGTTCAGGCTTTCTGAATTTCAGCAGAGGAGGACTCCCACATGTCACTTCCAATACAGCTGGATCTTTGTCTCACACATTCTCTCTGAATTATTTACTTTTTTCCCCAAAATATCTACTAACCTGCCCATTTATTTATCTATTTATTTATGCAAAGAACTATGCCAGGCATCTTACCTATGTTCTCACCGAGTTTCCTGAAAGGGAGATATTATTATTCCCTCTCTTCAGATGAGGAAACTGAGGCTCAGGATGGTTAAACAACTTGGTAAAGGTTATGCAACTAGTAGGTAGCTGAGTCAGAATTTGAACCCAAGCCTCTGAGATTAAAAGTTCCATGCAATTCCTACTCTGCCACAGTAAATCTACTGGGACTAGGGCACTACTAAATCCTTCAAAGGATGTAAAAATAAACCAAAGGAGAATCCTAGTTTTTAAAAAAATGGTCTGAAAGTTGAGATTTGACATATCTATAAATAATAGTGATACAAAATAGAGTGTGATAAATGCCTAGAGAGAGGTACAAATAAAATATGAAAGGATTTAGAGAACCCAGCGATTGCTTCTCTTCTTGGTAGCATGGGCATTTGCAATGGGACTCAGAGTATCAGTAGGATTTGGGTCTTTGACTCCAGAAGGAAAGGACTCCTCTGTAGATAAATGGAGTGTTCAAAGGTCCCAGCCCACACAACATGAGGTATGTTTGTAGCTGAATTTGGAATCAGCTACCCAAACAGGGGTATTGAGAAATGAATTTGCACAGGTTCAGAGTTTAAGCTATGTGTATCTTCTAACCTCTGATGAAGAGTAGAGCCGCTTATTTCCCTATAAGCAACAGAGAGTTAGTGGAGGTTTGTGAGTATATAATTGAGAAAACTTACTTTTGTTTTTGCTTGTTTGTTTGTTTGTTTTTGTTTTTCTGAGACAGAGTCTCTCTGTCACCCAGGCTGGAGTACAGTAGTACAATCTTGGCTCACTGCATCCTCTGCCTCCTGGGTTCAAGCGATTCTTCTGCCTCAACCTCCTGAGTAGTTGTGACTACAGTCATGTGCCACCAGAAAGCTTACTTTTGTGACAGTGTAGAGGCTATTTGGGAAAGACAGGGAGAAGAGGCAGAGGACAAGCTAGGGGGCTATTGTGGTAATCCAGTTTTTGAGGATCTTGACCTTGTAGATTGTTTGACTTCTGTTACATTTTTTGGCTTTGCCGTTTGCGGTGAATGACTTTCTTAATGTCCATTAACAGAAACGCCTGAAGTTTTAGGCACTCTACGTCAGTTAGTTTAAGTCATTCTTTAGAATCCAGCAGGTCTCCAAGGTCTGAATAATACCAAGCATCAGGGTACCAACTAGGATGTGAACAAAGCAAGAGGTACCGTGTGCTTTTCTCCAGTGGCTCATCCAGAAGCCTCATCATTTCCAGACTAGCATCTCCACTTCAAAGGCTTGCTCCTCTTAGGGATATAGGATCCCTCTCTGCTGTGGAGAGAGGAATGGAGAATATATGAAAAGCATAGAGGGCTGAGAGGCAGGGCCAGATTCCAGGCTCTGTGCCGTCTCTTCTCTTTGACTTTGGACACACAACCTGACCTCTTTGGTCAGTTTTACCATTTCCCAAACATAGATAATATAATTTTTGCTCATCTAAATCTAGACAGGATTACATAGTGCATATAATCAAGGGTATCCGTTTTCAGACTGGGTCCGAAAAGCTCCAGAGTTTCTTTGGAGATGCTTCAGGGACTCCCCATGGGTAAGAAGTGTCTGAGCAGATCCCTTTTAATCCATTGTATTGATACATATTGGGCTTCTGCTGCAAATACACAATGAGTGAATGAATGCATGAAGATTTAAACCACTGGTGATGTGTAAAGAGATTGAACCGAGAGCCACAACATAAAAGAGAGTCCTAGATCTGTCCTAGCAAGCTGTGAGATTTCTAGCAAGCCATTTATCCTCACCTTGAGCCCCTGCTTCTTCATCTGTCACACGCTTGGCTTTGAATAGATGATCTGTGTCCCTTCTAGTGATGAGATGATATTTCTTCATTACATGAGAATTATAGGAATACAGATAAAATGTATTGTGAATTATTTAACTAATACTTAAAAAGCAAGGCCCAGTATCACAACAGCTATGCAGACTGCGACCAGGTACAGGGAATCAGGCCTCCAAGCCATCGCCACAGGCATGAACCCAAGTTCTTGCTCAGACCTTACTAATTCTTTTTTTTTTTTTTTAACGGTTTTTTCTTTCTTTTTTTTTTTTATTATACTTTAAGTTCTAGGGTACATGTGGATAACGTGCAGGTTTGTTACATATGTATACTTGTGCCATGTTGGCGTGCTGCACCCATCAACTCATCAGCACCCATCAACTCGTCATTTACATCAGGTATAACTCCCAGTGCAATCCCTCCCTCCTCCCCCCTCCCCATGATAGGCCCCGGTGTGTGATGTTCCCCTTCCCGAGTCCAAGTGATCTCATTGTTCAGTTCCCAGCTATGAGTGAGAACATGCATGTTGAATTGTACACAAACTAAGAATTAGTAAGGTCTTCTATCGCAAGAACAGAAGACCTTACTAATTCTTAGTTTGTGTACAATTCCAACATGCTCAGCTAATTGACGTTATAGCCTGCAGCAGAAAACCCTGTAGCAGGAAAGAAACAGGTAGGGCAGGTACTTATGCAGCTGCACAAGTGATAGTCTGACACCAAGCTAGTAGAAATGCAAAAGGTGAAAAGTATTAAGAAGCTGGCATAAGAATTTAAAAGCACTTGAAGAAAGGGATCATTGACTATAGGAGCAAATATTTTTATACAGTCTAGTTATATCCATCTTCTTCTCTGGCAGGAGTTCAGCTCATGTGAAATCCAGAGGAATCCAAGACAGTTAAAAAATTGGCTCCCAAGTTAGAATAGATGACTTAGCCAAGAAACAAAGCAGGGATACACCAAATATTTGTTTCAAAAAGCCAAGCTGTCAAATCTGAGGTCCAAGAGAAAAATGAACTTAAGAAAAGCACAAAGTAAAAAGCACACATGGAGCCCAGGGACCCAGTGTCGAGAAGATTGTTTAAGTGGTTCAATGAGATGCATTCATTCATGTTCCGGTGATGAGCCTGGGCCATTATGATAAAAATAGATGATGCTGTGTAGCATCTACTGAAGGAAGGAAGCCGGGAGTGCCTATTCTTTCTATCTGGGAAGGTTTCTAACAAAGAGTGAATCTGCGGAGGGGAGAGGGTGTCAGCCTTTGGTTCTTAAAGGGTTAACACTTAGTTATCTGGAAAATCTTCTTGAAATGCCCCCAAATGTGCGGGCTTCCCCTGGGCACTCTCCTCCCACTAGCGGTATACCAGATTCTGGCTCCAGGGGTCTCTGGCGCGTGTTCCACGCCTGGAATGGCCAGGCATCGGAGCGAGGCTGCAATGTTGTCAGGGGTTCTGTCTGTCTCTATTTGGTGCTGTCTTGGGAAGATACACAAAGAAGGCAGTACTGAAACCCCAGCTGCCTCATGCCAGACAGTGCCTGTCCTTGCTTTTCTTCCCCATCATTCTGCTGCAGAGGCCAAAAGTTGGCAGCAAAGCTTATGGATTTGATTATGAGCGGGGTTGCAGGATGGTGAGAGTGGGCAGGAGCCTGGGCCTGAAATCCTTTGCGAAAATCCAAGAAAACATAGGTTTGGATTCCTGTTACCTGTGGTAACGCTTTCCTTCAACAAGTGCTTGTAAAAGCGGAGAGGCATCCTCAGCATGCATCCAGGAGAAAGTCTGGACACCACTTCACAGACACAGCGCTGGGAGGAAGCAATGGGAAGACTCTTCAGGGGAAAAAAAAAATCAGCTGATGTTGCCACGTTAGCACTCAAGGAACCGGTAAATATCAAAAGGTGAGAAACTCTCAGTCTGAGGTCTGCTTGGAGGTGTGGCCTCATGGTGAGGATTCACCCGATGTCCTTCCAGACTCTTGGGAACTGCAGAATGGCTGCCCAGGGTCGGGGAGGGAACCAAGGACTGTGCTAAGCCCTTCAGCTGCATTTGTTCCCTAAGTCCTGACAATAGCTTGTGAACCAGAAGTATCTGAGACAGGTCTCAATCACTTTAGAAAGTTTATTTTGCCAAGGTTAAGAAGGCACCTGTGACACAGCCTCAGGAAGTCCTGACAACAGGTACCAAAGGTGATTGGGGTACAGCTTGATTGTATACATTTTAGAGATACATGAGACATCAATCAATACGTGTAAGATGCACATTGGTTTGGTCTGGAAAGGCAAGACAACTTGAAGTGGAGGGTTTCCAGGTCATAGGTAGATAAGAGGCAAATGGTTGCATTCTTTCGAATCTTTGGTCAGTCTTTCACTGAACACCCAATTTATATGGGAGAAGGGAGTAGAGGAATAGTTACTTATGCCTTAGTCTGGCTCAGTGAATTTGCATTTTTACATAAACAATAGGGCATAGGAAACAATCATATATGCATTTGTCTCAGGTGAGCAGAGAGATGACTTTGAGTTCTGTCCTTTGTCCTGCACCTGTGAAGATAAGCCAGCAATTGACACTGCCAGGGTGAAATCTAACAGAACTGTTTTAGGGTAAAGTTCTTGAGCCCCACAGAGAATTTCCTTCTGGACAATTTGTGAGACAGGTATGCAGCTTTTTTTTTTTTTAATCTTCGTAGCTATCTTATTTGGGAATAAAATGGGAGGCAGGTTTGCCTGATGCAGTTCTCAACTTGACCTTTCCCTCTGGCTTAGTGATTTTAGAATCCCAAGATTTATTTTCCCTTCACAAACTCTATGACAAAAGATTTGACTAGGCCCATTTCATTGACAATCACACTAAGGTTCAGGATGGTTAGGTGGCTTTCCTGAGGTGACTTTCCTAGTGTGACAAATGAGGGTTTCAGATCAGGTGTGCCCAGCATCACCAAATCCCCTGCTGTCTTTTTTCTTTTTTTCTTTCTTTTTTTTTTTTTTTTTTTTTTTTTTTTTTTTTTTTTTTTTTTTTGTCTACAGGCTTCTTGAGAGGACATAGGGTAGGCATTGCTGGAGGATCTCTCCCCAAGATTGAGGTTGGAGAACAGAACCCATAGGTCCTGCACCAGCAGCAGCACCCGGAACTTGTTAAGAATGCAAATTCTTGGGCCCCACCCCAGACCTACTGAATCAGAAACTCTAGGGATGGGTCCAGCAAATTGTGTCTTAACACCCCTTCCAGGTGACTCTGACTGCAGCCAAGCTTTCAGAACAGAACCACTGCTCTAAGGCCTTGCTATTCAAAGTGCAGGCACAGGACCAGCAGCAAGCCATCTCCAGGGAGCTTGTGAGAAACGCAACATCCCAGGTCCTATCCTGGCCCCCAACTCTGAATCTTCATGTTCATAGGATTCCCAGAAATTCAAGGGACTATGAAAGTTAGAGAAGTACACAGCTCTGTTGGTTGAAGGTATTGCTGAATCCATATTGTTGTCTGTGAGCCAAGCTATAAGCAGGTTCTTCCCAAGTTCAAGGAATGGACTCATACCATCCAGATGAAGCGTAGAGGTGGGAGTGAGTGAGCAGGACTGGGCTAAACTGTGAATGTCTAGGTCAGGCCCTGGACTTTGCTGCTTTCCCTTGCCACTGTGCTAGAACCCATGCTAGGCCTGTTTGAATACATAGCATCCTCTGAAGACTCACCTTCTGTGAAATGCTTCCTTCAGGTCAGGGATGTAAAAGCTTCTTCCTTACCAAACTCTGATGAACACATAGGAGCTGCTGGGTGGTCTGCACTGGAAAGGATTCTTGGTCTGTGCCTGGGCTCAGTGGGATGAGTGCCAGGATCATCTAGCAATGTCTGCCACAGGCATGGGATGGGACAGTGGTGGCCTGAGTGATGAACTGATGTACAAGGGACAAGGGGGTAGGGGACACAGAGGTTGAGCAGATCCAGATACCTGAGAAGTTTGGCAAACACTTATTACAAACATACTTTTCTCTTTGCAGGGATTATAGGCAAATTTTCCTGTTGCCTTTGTCAAATGTTAATTACTGTTTTTACAAAAGATAAAAATGATTATGATTTTTTAAAAATGCAAACAATACAAAAAGTATATAACCCTTTCCATCCCAATAGAAAACCACTCTTAACCATCTCTGGAATATTCTCCCAGATATATTTTTAGGTATACCTTCCCCCTCTACACAGATATACTTAGGTGATCTGCCTGCCTCAGTCTCCCGAAGTGTTGGGATTACAGGTGTGAGTCACCGTGCCCGGCCACCGACAATATTCTTTATAGCAATAAAAAAAAAAAAACAAACAAAAAAATTTAGTTTGAAATCAACTGCTGCATTAGTTTTCATGGTTCTTTAGCTTCCTCCTTTTCAGAAGAGTCCTTTAGTTTTTCCTCAACTGAGGGTTAAAGGCCAGTTATTTCTAGGAATGTCCCTCAAGTTGAGATTCTCTTTCCTTCTGATTAGATTCAGGTGATGCATCTTCAGCAGGAATATCACAGAAGCGACACTGGGATCTCAGTGCATCCCAGTACATGGTTTTTACTTGTTCTGTCACTGCTGATGTTCACTTTGATCACTTGATGCAGGTGGTGGCTGTTCAGCTTCTTCACTGTGAAGTGACTCCTTTTCTCCTTAGGCCTAATTAGTATTTTGTCAGGAGGAATTTTGAAAATATACCCCATTTCTCATCAGACTTTCAATGTATTTATTTATTGATTTTTTAATATGCTTATCTTATTCAATTGGTCATATTCCATTACAATCATTATTTATTTGCTATTCAAATTGGGCAAAGGGAGCCCTTACAAGCTGGTGTCTGTGTCCTTTCCATCAGGTTGCCTCAGTCTTTGAGCACTTTGCTTTCCACCATGGTGAGATGTTCCTGAATCATCTTGCATATTCCTTCTCTCAGTCTTGGATCCAACTACTTCTCCAACAGGCCCTGGTTACTTTTAACGGAGAACGATACACACACACACACACACACACACACACACAGAGACACACTTGCATTGATGTTCATCACTATATCTATCTACACATATTGAAAATAACCCATTGACAATGGGACTGAAGTGGCTACATTGTCTAGGGTAAATACCTGGGGTTTGTTGTTTCTTGCCAGGAGCATTTAGGACACAGACGCACACAAGTTTAGGAGCAGAGGTTTAATAGGTAAGAGAAAGAAAGAGAGAGAAAGAAAACAGCTCTCTTCAGTGAGACAGAGGGTACTTCCAAGAGGAAAAGACCTGTGACTGGCAGCAGATGCCCCAGATTTTATAGTCCAGCTCGAGGAGGTGATTTCTGATTTACAGAGGGCTCACAGATTGGTTCTATTAGGTGTGACATTTACATAGCCTGGGGAAGGCTGGTCAGCCTGCGCTTATCTTGTTATGCAAATGAACTTTCCCCTTGGTCAGCACCATCTTGTCTGCTCCTTACTGTACATGTGGCTGACAAAGAGGAGGGAAGATGGAGCCACCATCTTGAACATGATGGGCACAACTGCCAGCATCTGTGTCTGCAGTTCAATTTTGTAGGCTGCTCTTTGTTAGAAAGGAAAATAATTTGGGGCTGCTTTTTGTTAAAAGGGAAACCTTGCCAAAGACTTCCATACCCTCACTATCTGCCTAAGTAATTTCTTAACTCCTGTATCAGAATCTTCCCTTTCCAACCCACCACCACAAGGGTCAAGTTGATTTTCTTCCTTTTCTTATGTTTCACTCTGTTTTCTGACAACAAGAAGCTAGAATCCTATTGCTCTAACTCTATTTACCTATTTGTAATAAGTCAATATGTAATATTTACTCCTCCTGTGTACAACTGATCTCCTACCTTGATGGCCACCCCTTCCACCAAAGATTCCCGCCAAATCCATTCAGTCTCTGGAGCCCTGGGCTGGCCAACAACATGGGCTGCCCCCTTCCTTCCCCTCTCTCTCCTTATAAAATCCAGGTGGTGCCCTCCTCATCCCTCTTGGGTTCAATTCCCTACGCAGGGCCACGTTTCCCAACCTGGATGCCCTTCCTTCCTGCTAGGCTCTGACCCGCGCTCCCCTGCCCCTGCACCCCCCAACATGAACACCTACCTCCTTCTGCCCAACCAAAAGGCTTGAGCATTGAAATGCTCAGGAAGGGAAGGAACAGAAGAGGAAGAAAAGACTAGCTTGCATTTGAATATTCTAATAAGCCCCTTTGAATGAAATGATCTTCATTGTTTCCACTGTGGAACTTGGTAACCCACTGTCATGGAGAGCATTCTGATTCAAAGGACCCTGGAACATTTGCTTGAAAAAGAAGAGTGGAGTGTTAAGGAGTTCTAGACTTGGGAAAGAGCATAGGTGAGGGGGATTTCTGAGACTGGGTGGGGACCACTCTTGGAACTCTTATTTTGTGCACATTTGGAGCCTCTGATAATCAGACATCAAGATAGGATAGACAGGCAACAAATATATTAGGGGAAATGGCCATGCAAGGAAATGGGGAGGCAGAAGCTAGAAGAGCCCTCAGACTGTGATGCAGATCTAACCCAGAGGGAAGGAGAGAGGAGCAGAAGGCAGGGCAATGGGAGCATTTCACACTGCAGAGCGGTTCTAAGGAAAGTTTGGCAAGGACTTCAGTGAGTCCCAAGCCACAGTCGCTCATTCCCTGTCTTCCAGGAATGGACCTTCCACAGTACTCCCACCCTGCTCAGCCATTGGCTGGGGGAAGCTGTAGGAAGACAGGACTCAAAACGATGGTGGATTTCAGGGCACAGCAGCTGGGCCATGGGTTAATTATGTTTCCTAAAGTCAAGGATCTGAGAGGAGCCTTCTCCTGGATGCCCCATGAGCAGAAGGGTAAGAATAGTTACCTATCCTTCTGGAAGGTAGGACTGAATTATAACCTGTTCCTAAACAGAAAATCAATGAGCAGAAAGCTATAACCTGCCTCTTGAGCAGAGATGCAGAGAGAAAAGGGAGAAAAGATGAGCAAAGAAGAAAGGTAAACTCTTGTGCCAGGTATCTGATGAAACTGGGTTTATGATTTTGAACTAAGTGGAGATGCCCCACCCATGTATCCCTTTTACTGTGAATGAAACCACCTCTGCAAAATTATGACAGTAAGAGAAATCTGACATAGCTGACTCCATCTTGCTTCTAGCCTCACAGGTTGGCTGTCTTTGCTTATTCCTGGGTGTGGGCCAAGTTAACTTTGGAAGAAATTTAGTTTATAGTTTAAATGGTAATAGCCCTTCTCAAAAACTAAACTGTTCTTGTAAAACTAACAAAAGGCCACCAAGTTAGGAGGGTGAGAGGGGCTTGAATTCTGAATAATTACCAGTCATTATTCTGGAGGTCTTAAGATTTGCAACATCCCCAATTTCTATCCCAGATAACATCACTATTGTAGAACCTAAGAGTGGCCTTTTGAGATGTCTTTTCACTTCTTCACATTTCTGACAACCGGATGGCCCCACATGGACCTATCAACCAGTCTTGTGGCCTCCACTCAGGAACTGACTCAGCAGAAGAGGACAGCTTCGATTCCCTATGATTTCATCTCTGACTCAACCAATCAGCATGCCCCCATGCTAGTCCACCAAACTATCTTTGAAAAACCCCAAACCTCTGA
Source organism: Theropithecus gelada (assembly GCF_003255815.1). Lineage (NCBI taxonomy): Eukaryota > Metazoa > Chordata > Mammalia > Primates > Cercopithecidae > Theropithecus > Theropithecus gelada. The sequence continues at coordinate 1,381,550 of NW_020257641.1, read as the reverse complement.
GCCTTTGAAAAGCAGCCACTTGCAAAGCTGGGCTAACTTCCTAAAGGCCCACTGCACCCATCACTGCCACTCCTGATCCTTGGATCTTTGATCCCTTGATTTCATTCACACTTTAAATTTTCATAATTGCCTTGGACTGTGATTCTTGGATGATGACGTATTCTCATTTCTTTCTTTGGTTTAGTGACTTTGGTACCTCCACACTGGTGGGTTTTCAACTTGGCATGTTCTCTTGGGTTCAGTGGCACCCACAGCTAGAATTGGAGATCATTTTCTCTTCTGCCTTTACCCAGCAGAGCCTATCCAGGCCATTGACCTCCAGTCCCCAGTGTTATTGGCAAGTCAGAGACAGTGGGAACAGCGTGCTGACCGGAGCGCTTGAGTCCCAGAGAACCCTGGAAGAGAGTAGAGGAATCCACAGTCCTGTACCTCTGGGGTTAAATTGGACTATACTCTTCATCTTTGAATGTTGTTCATGACCTTCCAGCTTTGCCTCATGTTATAAAATAATTTCAATCCTATATTTGTACAGCAATTGTGCATCATTTGGGGGGTTTGCAGCAATGCTAAGTACATGGTGGCATTTCATAGGTGAGAAAATGAAAACCCAGGGAGAGTTAAGTGATACGCCTAAGGTCACATAGCTGGACCCGGCAGAAGCCCGGCCGGGTTAGTGCTTAGTGAAATATTCTTTCCACAGCATTGTTGTCTTGTCTATTATGCACCCCCCCCAACCATGAATTCCCTTTCAGCTCTCCTCAGAGGCTGTTACATTAATTCTGATTCCCTCCCCAGGTTTTTGCAACCTTATGAAATAACTTGCTCTACTGAATCATCGCTTTACCTACAAGATATAATTTTATTCTACTGCCTCTGATTTCATTATCTCTATTTTGTCACTCGATCTCACTTTTTCTAGGGGTTCCAAAGGATTTACAATGAATGATAAGAATGGAATTATAAGCACCAAAAAATAGAGAATAATTAAATGTCAGTCACGGCCATGATAGAGTGAATGGAATTCTGTATCTCACTATTTGGGGCGCTGGCTGTGTGATACTCATTAACTGTTTTTTTTTTCTTAAGACTATGAGTTTGGCTGGGAATTCAGCTGCACGTGATGGATCATGCTTACCTTGCCTTCCCCCACCTGCATGCCTCCCCTTGAAGAAGATAAGCATCTTTGGGAGCGAGAATTTTTAAATGAGATTGTTTATGCATCAAGGAGTAAGTATTAATAGCTAAAGTGCATTCATATGGTGATTGTTTTCTGGTGATGAGAATGGGAAATGTTATTTCTCTATTAAATTATGGAAGCCACTGGATTATGCATTACATGCTGATGTGCCAGCTCTGTTTCTCTCTATTCACAGTGATGCTTTGAGTCTCATTTTCAAACTAGACACCTCTGTAAATTGACCTGAATGTTCTGTGTGTACACGGGCATTGACGCAGAGGGAAAACAGCGGTTGCTCAGCAAGCACGTTTCTTCTACTCTGGGATCTGCAGTACAGGCAGTACTCTCTGCCAAGGTACGTTCTGGAGTCCTGTGCTTTGCCCAAGGTCCCCACCCTATCAGGGACATGGCAAGTGCATCCAGGAAGGGGAGGGTCTGCAAAGTGAGTCACAGGGGCAACAGTGGAAGAAACCAGGGGTGTTTAGTACAAAGAGGCAAAAACTAGGGTACATGTGAAAGTTGTCTTCAAATACTTGAATAAAGAAGTTCTGTACAGGAGGTTGACACTTGCTCTGTGCTACCCTGGAACACAAAACTAGAATCAAAAGAGAGATGATTTCTGGTTCCACAAAATAATACAATTTTCCTTTTTTTGCAGCATCTAACTATTCATAAAGTCCTTTCAAAAACATTGTCACCAGAAAGTAATCTCCATGACGAGAGGAGGTTTGCCTGATTTTTGTTTTTCTTTTAGTATCCACTGTTCCTGTGATAGTGCTTGGCACATAGGAACTGCTCAATTCATATTGGCTGAATAAATGAATGAATGAGTTGGTTTCTATGAGGGTTGATGTGATAAGCCCATTTTGTGGATGACAAAAATTGAGAAGTTTAGATATGTAAAGTGGTTTCCTAAGCTCACCTATGCTCCTGAACTATCCTGAACCCAGGCCCCCTAATAAGAGTCTACTGGCTTACTCAAAGGCTTAATGAGCTTAGCTTTCTATCATAAATTGGGCCATCTCCAGTGGTAGTTGGCGAGCTCCTCATCAGATTTCGAACAGGCTTATTTGCACCTCTGCTGCTGTTATGACCCTGCATCAGCTGGACAGTCAAATTTTGAGGGGCTGGATGAATCACAGATTGGCTGGCTTTCTTACTGCTGAGGCGATTAAAAACAGCTTTTCACATTTCATTTTCTCCGTGTCTCCTCTCACCTCCCCTCCCTTTCTGTGTATCTTCCATTCTTCCCAGATCTCTGAAATGCCTCTGTCACACAGTTCCTTTCTCTCTCTCCTTGCCCCTCCAGTTGGGAGAAGAGCTGTTGTATTACCCTGTTCACACATTGCTATATATAAATACCTGAGACTAGGTAACTTATAAAGAAAAGAGGTTTAATTGGCTCATGGTTCTGCAAGCTGTACAGGAAGCATGGCTGGGGAGGCCTCAGGACACTTACACTCATGGCAGAAGGCAAAGCAGAGGAAGGCACATCTTCGCATGGCCAGAGCAGAAGGAAGAGAGAGAAGGGGGAAGTGTTACACACTTTTAAACAACCAGATCTCATGAGAACTCACTCACTATCATGAGAACAGCAAGGAGGAAATCTGCCCCCATCATCCAATCACTTCCCACCAGGTCCCACCTCCAACACTGGGGATTACAATTTGACATGAGATTTGGGTGGGGACACAAACCTAAACCATATCAGCTATGTTGACTAATCACTAAAACTTTAGCAAGCAGTAGTTTAACTCATGACTTTCTCAGAGTTATTTGCTTATTTAAAGCACTGTAGAGAGAGCCCCAAAGGAAAAATCTGTAATGGTTGAGTTCCAGGCACCATGAACCTTGGAGAATGAACTCATGTTGGAGGTGGAAGAGTGATATAAGAACCCTTCCAAATGGCCCTGAAATCACAGCAATCAGACAACCCCACACCTCATTTTTAAAAAGCCCACTCCCTTGAGGGCCTTCTTCCCTCTTGCCCACCTGGTTACATCATCCTACCCCATAGCTTGATCCCCAATGTACCCATCTAGACCTCCAGCTTTCTTACAAAGCTTAAAAAAACTTCCCTTGGTGGAGTGGTGATGAGTATGTTTTAGTGTAGAAAGAAACCAGAAATAGAAATTACTAAACACAAATATTTAAAAAAATGATTAAAGGTGTGGGGACTTTGTAGGTGTGAGAGAAAACAAATCCATGGTACTCCCATTCCCATTAGCATCTCCAGAAAGCCTCATTCACATAGAGGCTGTCTATGACTTGAAGGCCTCATACCTGCTCACCTGGCCTTCATCACTCACGCCAGGCACCACAGCTCTGGAGAGCCTCTGTCTCCAGTCGTAGGAGTCCAGAAAACCACACTCCTTTCCTTCTCAGTCAACGGCATGGTCTCCAAAGAATACCAAACGATGGGAATTTTGATAAGCACCCAGCAACAAGAAAATAGCCAATGGGCTCACTAATAAGAAAGCAAGCCTTCTCCAGAAAAATCTGTCTGCTTTACTTTCCCCTTATCAATATTGCTCTGAGAGTTAATTTGTCACTGTATAGCCAGAAAGCTCACCCCCGTCTTTTTTAATGTTTCACGCTAGGTTTGCCCAATAAGAGTAATAAAAATAATGACACCATTATTCCTCTTCTCTCTTTGTTTTTAGTGCATCACTTGCAGATTTGAATAATGAATTATGCTTACATTATCTGTACTTTCTTGCTCTTGACTTCCTCTACTGGCTAAAAGTGAAGCTATTATCCAATTGTCAAAGACTGAGTAGCCTTCCCTGGCACAGTCAGTGATCTTGTGATGTAGGTACCACTCTGGGGCAAAATTATCACAAGTACAATTTCAAGCTATATAACAGAAAATTACCAGCCAGTGTGGAACTGAATCCAGAACCTGGTGAAATATTAAATATTTCATTAGTAATCCTTTTGGAACAAAAATAAGCAGACAACAGAATTAGTTATGAGTTGGGCATAAAAGGCTAATTAATGTTATTGTATTTGGTTGATTGACTTCAAGGCTATTAAATCATTATTTTATTGTCTGAATCTCTGCCTCACTCAGGCTAAAGAAGCCATTTTATCAGAAAAACTGTGTTTTTTCTTTCTTTCTTTTTTTTTTAAACAAACAAACAAACAAAAACCAAAAAACTTCTGCTGCTTCTAAGGAGACTCATTTGTGTGCCTGAACTTGGCTTCTTATGCATCCCTTCTTTGCATCCCTGAATAGATCGTCCAGTAAATTTTAGATGATATAAAATATACATCTGCCATCAAGGATAGATTGAAAGTGGATGGGACAACCACCCAGAGAGGTCAGCAACCACATCTGGAAGGTACTGCAGAGGTCATGTTGTCCAACACTTTGCACCAACGGGTGAGTGTACTGTATACTTTTCATCTACTTTGTCATCTTCGTCGCCTTCATCTCCTTCTGCCTCTTACAGATTTCTGGCTCCATGTTCCATTCTATAATCCACCATCCACAGAACCAAGCAAAATAATTCTCTGCCCACCTTAAACAAGCTCATGCAAAAATATATTAGAACCTATTTGTGATGACTGTCTTCAAGTATTCACTCCCAATTCCACAGGTGCCACTTAGTGAGGACTCATGTTGAGGACCACGTGTCAACCTAAGCATCCAAAGGAGATTCTCGCATCTTAGCCTGGGCCTGGTGTATGACACCTCCAAGTGCATTGGAAAAAAGGCTCCTTCCCTCTGTGCCATTGCAGCCCACCACCAATGAATGTATCCAGGCAAACAAAGTACAGAGTTGGATTTCAGCACAACTTGTTGGCTTGACCAGACACACGTGAATAGAGGACAACCTGAACAACCATACACAGTGACCCAGGATGGACTGTCTTTTGCTAGAGATAACTCTCAACAAAGATCTAAAGTGAGCAAAGCTCATCTCAAGGAATTTCCATATTTGCCTTCCTTTCCTTTCCTTTCCTTCTCTGGCCAGCCTATCTGTGCAGATGCTAGAATTTATTTTTCAGTCAGTAACTAAGAAGTACTCAAGGCTACTGGATTATGCATGCCATGCTGATGTGCCAGCTCTGTTTCTCTCTACTCACAGTGATGCCTGGAGCCTCATTTTCAATCTAGACACCTCTGTAAATTGACCTGAATGTTCGGTGTGTACACGGACACAGAGGAAAAACAGTGGTTGCTCAGAAAGCATGTTTCTTTTTTAGGGTACCCTGAAATCACATCTTATTATAACAGGGATTCCTTCAAAACAAGAAGACTTTGAAATGCAAAGGGATAAATTTAAATAGTGTAATTCAGGTACCCCATAAGGCAACGAAGGCTTTTTCATGTATTACTGATTAATCTTCTGTTGTCTGCCTTTGGAAGGTCCATGGAATAGGCAAAGCTCCTCTACCCTGGATTCTGGAGCCCAGTTGGTCAGCCTCTGTTTTTCAGGTGCTATAGTCATTCTCAGCGTGGCAGAAACCAGGCCAAGGAGCCAGGGCAGACATGAAAATCACCAGAGGTTGGGCTGTGGGTGGTCTGGCTAGAACTTTATATAGGTTGCTCTTGGCTTTTGCAGAGAAGAAGGGGAGTGTAGAATCCCTTTACATAAACAATTCAGACCCAACCTAAGCCAAAATGAGTAACAAGAGCCTGCAGGAAGAAATGGTATTATCTGGTTCCATCAGTCTCACTCGATAACAGCTTAGCTTCCCACACAATGTAGAGATAACCTAACACTCACTTTTTCTTACCACTCTCTTTTTTCTTTTTTCTAAGAAGAAAACGGAAGAAGGATAAGGAGGAGGAGGAGGAGAGAAAAGTTAAAAGGGATTTGCCCATTTTAGTGGGCATGGTGGCTTGGAACCAGGTAGAAATCTAATTTTTTATATATTTTTAAATTGGTAGTTTTATTTTCTTTGGATAAAACAGATGGATATGAAACTGGATCAGTAATTTGGAAAGAAATTATACAAAACTGGTGGATGTATGGTTTGGTTCTGCTTTTCTTATGATGTCAGTTTCCTAAAGATGAGGTTGCCAAAGGGATCCTTACATAGGTTTTGTGGGTAGACATCACAGTGGGCTGGAATGGGGAAGGGAGAGGCTGGTGGGGACTTGGGTGTTTCCCCAGATATAATAGATAGTCCTGACTTTCAAATGTAGTGGATTTGTACCAAGGAAACCACGTTGCTATGTTCTGATTACCAGGGTACTCCTAGCTGAGAGGGATGGCTTTACAACAACTTCCTTGGAAACCTGCCTGCTGTGGATCTGGAGACATGGGAGCTCAGTGGGATCCAGCCTGCTAGGGAGGCCACCATTTCATGTCTGTATGGTTGTCCTGTCTCAGTCCAGCCTGATGCCCAGCTTCTGACCCATGTAAGAATGCTGCTGGCAGCAGGACAGGATGGGCTGAGTGAAGGATGGCACCCCCGCAAAACCCAACACACCTGGTGAGACAGGAAATGCTGCATCCATTCCATGTCCATTCACGGAGCTGCTGGGCACCCAGTGCTTATGCAGGGCATTCAAAGACAATGTAGGAACTGTCCCTGACCTTTAGGAGACTACCTTCTGATGAGCAAAGCGAGAAGAGAAACAGGCAGTGCCTAAGATGAGCTCAGAGCTTTACTAGAGAAAGGATGCGGAGGGGCCCTATTAACTTTTTGAAAGCAACTAGGGGAGTCAGTCTCAGCTTGGAGGCCATGAGGGTGGGGTTCGTTTTGAAATGTGATCCTTGCTATCTCCAAGTCTTCATTTATCTTGATGGGTCAATTTGGACTGTAAACACAAGATAGAGGAAAAAGAAATCTTGGTCTTATTCTGTTTCTCATGGGAATTCGGTCAGCTTCACTTACAGTACAATGTAACTACGTCAAGACAGCTGTACCCATCTCAGATTGTATGTGGTCTAGTAAATGCTAGAATTGGCTTTCTCAGCCTCCATTTTTTCTCCATTTTATTTGGAAAAGTTAGAAAACTGAAATCTACATTGCCCAGAAACCCTGGCAGCTAGGATTCTGGATGCAAAATAGGTTCTGCTAATCTAATGCATTCATGGGGGATTTGGAAGATGCCAGCCAGTGGCCATCATGGCTGCTGGCAAGGAAGGCTGGGCAGAGATGAGAATATGCAGCAACCTGATTCTGCATTCCAGCATCTCACAGCAGTGCCACTGCAGTGAGAGGCAGACTTAGTGGCAGCAACAGTCCACTGGTTCCCTGACCTCTGGACCACAGCCAGGGTGGTGTGACCTTGAAACTCGTAGTTTTGTGGTGGTTCCTGACATATGCTCCTCTCAGCCCTTCTAAATATTTTGCAAGCAATGACTCCATGGTGTAAATTTTTTTCCATCCAAAATCCTCTGAAGGTTTCTGTTTCCTGAGCTGAATCCTGACAGAGAAACAAGGCCAGCATTACCCTGGGTCAAGATCCATAAGGGCCGTTGGACTTCAATCTGTTCCTTTGAATCTATATTGGATTTTGCTTCCCTGATATTTGAAACCCTTCCTGGATTCTAACTCAAGTTCACTGTCTGGTCTTGTCTTTTTCTAGTCTCCTAGGGTGTAGCATGTGCTATGCATGCCACACATCATTCTTTTTGGCCCCCATGAATTAACAGGTGACTGCAGCTGGGGGCTCCCAGCAGGGTAATGGCTGGGTACAGGAGTAGCTCTGAGGGTAAGAGGGTTAGCATACTGTGGATCTGCCCTCAACCAATGAGGTACTGGAGTCAGTGGGTGAATACACCCCCATCCTCTCCCACTTTGTTCTATCCCGAAGTGTTAGCAAACCTCTCTAATTGTGGAGAGGGGCTCTGTTGGAGAAAGAAACCAATGGATTCATCAGTTTTAAGTACCAGTTGCTTGGTCCGTTGTTCGAAGGCTGTTGACCCCTCAACAGAAGAACTCAGTCAGAGTTTCAGAGTAGGGGTCTTCATTTTTCATATAAAGAAAAGCCACTATGTAGAAGCAAATGGGAAATTCAGGTTTGGAGGCAGGAGAAAAGGTCCTTGAATTGAAGCAATGCACATGGGGTGGAGCTGCCAGCTGCAGCTCCCAACTTGTTGGGGAAGGGGCTGGGTTGAAATAAACTAGCAAGTGTTTGAAATCTGCCAGTATCTATGCCCTGAATGCAGGTCCCCAACTCAGAACATCTGGCAAAAGATTTAGCAAGTAAGTTCAACAAGTGTGTAGTGAGCAATTGCAAAGAGAGACAATAAAGGTAAAATGGGAAGCCAGGGCTTTTGGGAGTATTCAAACTTGTGCTCAAATCCAAACAGCATCATTTGGAAACTGCCATTCTGGGAGAGTTGTTTCATGGATGTGATAATTGATATTTCACGGAGCAGTTGTGAGACTTGAAGTTGACAAGTCAACTTGCACATAGTAGATGTTCATTAAGGAGAGTTCCATCTTAAAGCAGAATCTATATTTCCAATCTTCCAAGCAGTTGAAGGCCAATTCCCTCTTAGGCTAAACATTTTTGTCACATGCATTTTTATCTAAACCTCCCTAAACGGTTGCTTTTTCCCTTTAAGCATCAACTAAACAGCATCATAGAAGACTGACATTCCCACTAGCAGTCCTGATTACTGAGGTTGTGGTAAAAAGGCAAGAATCTCTCCAGCAGTCCTATCACCTCAGACATGCAGTCAGGTGGTGTGTGCTGTCCACAGTCACATGTCTTGTTTTCTGTGTGTGATCAGAGAGTTAACGCAGCTGGCCTCTTTATTGTCTGTGCCTGTGAATGTCTTGTTCTTTGGAATCTACATGTTCACAAACACAGCCATCTCTATACTTTGTCACAAGCCTGTATGTTTACATGTTTGCTAGATAGAGTTTTCCGTAAAGCACAATGCCAGGTTGCAATGATAGTCTGTGCTGAATGACACACATTTGAATTTCATAGGAGGCTGTCTCAAACCAGGCTGGGCCCCTGGACTATAAAATTTACGGAGGCACACTCTGAATTAATCAGCAAATATATACTAATTCACGCTGACCTTTTTTCAAGCTGAGGCCTTTTTATCACTCACTGTAGGTTTAACATCGGCCTACCGAGTGTTATTACAAAGGACTCAATGGTTGGCCATAATTATATAATGCAAATGACATTTGCTGTTTTGTTTGAGCTTATTCCCTCAGATGTTTCCTTCTTTTATCACACTCCTCACACATCTGTGTCCCTGCAATGGCTCTGCAAGCTCCTCCTCTCCTGATCCCCAAGTTGCTTGTGCTGTCTGTCCTGACTGTCATACAGACATGCCCCGCTGTGAGGATCCAGCGGGTGTGAGACTTGCCTCTGACACAGGTTATGTTGACAGCTGGTCGGAACAGGTGTACACTGATTCTACCATCAAATGGCAACACACATTTGGCTCCTTCCCAGCTCACAGGCATGAAAAACCTGTTCTCTTCACATTTCTTTGGAGATTGATTGACTGTTCTTTGACACGGCACACTGTGACTGTTTGTAAGTTTCCTGGCCCTTCGGCTGCTCAGACGTGTTCCAGAGAAGTCTCAGAGAAGACCTCCATGTGGCTCCATGAATTATTCATCTGCTTCCGTAGGACGGAGGGGAGAATGAAATCACTCCTTCCCTGCCCTCCCCTCCAAGACCTGGAAGACACACTGCAACGTATTTGGGGAGTTAAAAAATCAGCAACGGGATGGTTGCTGGAGAAAAGAAGCAGTGAAGTGGTGTAAGAATATTTTGATTCTGAGATTGTTTAAAATGAGACTCACTATCCTCCAAAACTAAGTGCATCCTATTACAGAGACTTCATTATGAAACAATGACGAAAAAAAGCACTTTAATAGTCCAAGTCAAACTGCCCACCTCTCATAAACAGTTAAAGACTGGGTTTTTGTCTCAGTAAAAATAATAATAAAATCCTAGGTTAAATGCTTTGGCTTAAGTTTTTAATAAGTTCCTGTTTAAGAAGACAGTTGTAACCAACTGAATGCTTCAACAATTTCGTGAGTGGGAGACGTCTGGTTTGAACTCTGTGGAGCTCTTACCCGGTCACACACGAAGGTTGCTTTTTTAAAAGTTAGGACAAGAAAAACCAAATTCTGCTACCGAGAATAAAGGCATCTGAGACCATGTCAAACACACTTTTGGACCCAGAGATGAGCAAGTCCAAAGCAGCAACCCTTGATTCTTCCATATCTGAGAACATCCAGGACCCCAGAAAAAATGAAGGCAGCCGAGGAGTGAGGGCCCAGCCTTCCAATGGTTTCCCAGCCTCACTTTGTACCCTTTCCTGAGCCCTGTACTGGCAGCCTCTGTCTGGGCACATCCACCCCATTTGACTTTCCTTTCTCTTTTCCCTTTCAAGCCAATGGTTATTTTCATTTCTCAATTCATTTTTTTTTTTTTTTTTTGCATTTCTTTCCCTGGTGGAACAAAATAGCTCTGAAACTAAGATGGCTGTAATAAGGGAGCAAAACACATATTGACAGCTGGGCTTTGTGGAAGTGGATTTTTATCTGGAGGGATTCAGAGTCCTGAAGCCCGAAGCAGAAACCTGTAAGCTTATTCTGGGGTCTGTTTGGAAAATATCATATCAACATCAAAGGGCATTTTAGGACTTTATGCTCAGAAACTGCCATTGTTACCCTGAATTCATAATGTTCTATTAGCACTTTACCAATTCGTTTTATACAACATACAAATCTAATAAACTCATCTCAAAAATAACCCCAACATATTCAACTGCTAATGCCTCAGACGGCCTAATATATTTGTATACAGCCGAATTCTAACTCCAGTGGAGAATTCTAAGATGGGTTTATGTATTGCATGCTTCTCACAAAACCTTATTTGAACATTTTCTTCCAGTTTACATTTTATTAGTAAAGCTCTCATTTTTCACTCTGAATCAGGAAGCAGAGGGGAGGAGTAGTACACTCCTGAAACTTCAATTCTGTGTCCAAATAACTTACAAGATGGACACAAAATGGACAAGACTATGACTGCCCTGAAGACAATTACAAAAAAATACTTAATTAGGATGCAATGCTGGCTATTTTAAGCCGTACAAAAGAGTTCTGTACATAATAGAGTGGCTGTTTTATGCAGCTCATATGATAAAATTCTCACCAGTCTTAAAATGACAGATGTAATATTACCTTTAATAAGTGTCTACCGATGCATGCAAATTGAATTAGATAGTGGGAGTACAAATTTGTCCGATAATTAAGATAAAATTTCATGTCAGCTTAAACCCTGGTGTATATTAGTAACTCTGTATATTTCTTTTCTCTGTTCTCTACCAATTATTTTTTAGTGTGGCCTCTTGATTACTGGAACAGTTAGGTCAAGGGGGTAAAAAACATGGCCCTCAAAACATTGTTATAAATGGGAGCAAATCATGTCCCTGATTACTACTTAGTTTATGCAAAATTTAAAATACTAAGTACAATCCAAATAACTTTGAATAAATTCAACTATGTATTAACTTAGTGTTTCTGAGGTCTCATGAGGTGTTACTATGCCCGTAAGGGTAAGGCTGAGCTAATGCCATTTAGGAGGAATAAAAACACAGAATTTGGAAGTTAATAACCTCATTGATTGAGGAAACCTGAGTTTTGAACTGACTTTGCAGTGCTTTGTTTTAATATTGCAAATGAACTGGGTGTTCAATGTGATATTTTGTTTACACAAAAATCTCAGAAGGCCAAGAGAATGCACACACGTAGACACACACACACACATCCCTTGTGTGCACACAGGCAAAACGCTGTGCCCACATACACACGGCTTAAAGGGTAAGTGCTCCGCATGGCATTCAGCTCCATTTTAATACCCTCCACTGCTGTGATCACAGTCCCCCAAGGGAGGCAAATATCCTGAGCATTATTAAAAGTGGGATTATCCAATCTAATACTGAAGATTTGGGAACCAGCCAAGAGGAGTCATAAGCAGGAGGGTAAAACAAAGAGGACTTATCAGGGCCCAGACCACCAGGTTTGCCATCCCTAAGCCTGCATATGATTGGCACCACCTGACAGGTGACAGTCACTTGTCCGAACAATAAGTGCCCTCAAAAGGAGGTATTTGGGCTCTGCCTGCCATGCTGTCCCATCCATGAAATCAAGCACAGGAAGGACAGATCTGTTGACCTGCTGCAGATGCCTGCAAGGAAGAGTGTTGTCCTCTAATTTCAGCTTCAACACAATCCTGTAAAGTTTTTACTATGATGATTATTTCTGCTTTTCGGTAGAGAAAATGAGGCTCAAAGAGGTTAAACAGCATGCTCAATGTTAGAAAGCAGTTGGCAGGCCAGCATCTAGACACTATTCTTAGCACTCTAAAGATAGTTTTTTTGGGAAACCAGCTCAATGTCCAGGCTTCGTTCTGCCACTATTAGCTGCATCCATTGTCAAATGAAGACCCAGCTTCAATGGTCTGAGACCTTAGAGATTGTGGCAAAGTGGGGAGCATCTGCTCATTGAGGAAAAATGGTCCCCACTCAGCTCAGCCCAGTCACTAGCACAAATAATGCAGCATTTTCCACCCTGCACGCATTCCACTCATTTTAATAATCAGTCTGATGGTTATAGGGTTTAAATTTGCAATCATATATGCCAAAAGCCATATTTTCTTCTTCTGCCCTGATATGCATTTCTGTGTGTTATGCTAATCAGGCATTATTTATATCATTTTTTAATAAATGTAGTAAATTTTTATATTGTAACCTGCTCTTACCCTCTCAAAAAAACCTCATACTTATAGCTTGTCAGTTATTTCTAACCCAAGTTTCAAAATTTCCCACAAAGAGTGTTTTCAGAGCATTGCTTTTTGTGGTGAGTGTTAGTTGCTTACCCCCAGTATACATTCCCCTATTTTCCCTTAGCAGCACACCCTTGTTTTTAACTGAACTGCTATGTACTAAGTGAAAAGACCACATATCTTGGCTTCTGCTTCTTCTCAGTGTGGCCCCATGATTAAATTTTGGCCAATGAGATGTAAGCAGCTTATTGTGTAGTACTTCTTTGAAGTCTCCTTAAAGGGAGAGAAGGCCGTTATCTGATGCCTCCTCTTGCTTTAGGCCTTGGACATAAACTGGCTGGAAGACTTGTAGCCATTTACAGTCATGAGGTGATTTTGAAACTTAAAGTACTTCCACTTTTAGTACTGGCACCTAATTTTAACAGATTGATTTTCCTATTAAGAACAACTAGAAAAGCTGGGATTTGTTTTGAAAACAAATGTATTAGTCTGTTTTCACACTGGTAATAAAGACATACCGAGACTGGGCAATTTACAAAAGAAAGAGGTTTAATTGGACTTACAGTTCTATATGACTGAGAAGGCCTCACAATCATGGCAAAAGACAAGGAGGAGCAAGCCACGTCTTACATGGATGGCAGCAGGCAGAGAGAGAGAGTGCTTGTGCAAGGGAACTCCTCTTTTTAAAACTATCAAATCTTGTGAGACTTATTCACTATCATGAGAATAGCATGAGAAAGACTTGCCCCCATGATTCAATTATCTCAAACTTGGTCCCTCCCACAACATGTGGAAATTCAAGGTGAGATTTGGATGAGGACATGGCCAAACCATATCACTGTGCCCCCGGCACCCTCCAAATCTCATGTCCTCACACTTCAAAAGCAATCATGCCTTCCCAACAGTCCTGCAAAGTCTTAAGTCATTTCAGCATTAACCCAAAAGTCCACAGTCCAAAGTCACATCTGAGACAAGGCAAGTTCCTTCCACTTATAAGCCTGTAAAATCAAAAGCAGGTTGGTTACTTCCTAGATACAATGGGGGTATAGACATTGGATAAATACAGCCATTCCAAATGGGAGTAATTGGCCAAAACAAAGGGGCTACAGGCCTCATGCAAGTCCAAAATCCATCAGGGCAGTCAAATCTTAAAGTTCCAAAGTGATCTCCTTTGACTCCATGTCTCATATCCAGGTCATGCTGATGCAAGAGGTGGGTTCCCATGGTCTTGGACAGCTCCACCCCTGTGGCTTTCCAGGGTACAGCATCCCTCCTGGTTGCTTTCACGGACTGGCATTGAGTGTTTGCAGTTTTTCCAGGTGCACGGTGCAAGCTGTCAATGGATCTACCATTCTGGGGTATGGAAGATGATGGCCCTCTTCTCACAGCTTCACTAATTTGTGCCCCAGGAGGGACTCTGTGTGGGGGCTCCAACCCCACATTTCCCTTCTGCACTGCCCTAGCAGAGGTTCTCCGTGAGAGTCCCATCCTTGCAGCAAACTTCTGCCTGGACATCCAGGCGTTTCCATCCATCTTCTGAAATCTAGGCAGAGGTTCCCAAATCCCAATAGTTGACTTCAGTGCACTGGAAGGCTCAATACCAGATAGAAGCTGCCAAGGTTTGAGGCTTGCACCCTCTGAAGCCACAACCTCATCTCTTCCTTGGTCTCTTTCAGCCATGGCTGGAGCAACTGGGATACAGGGCACCAAGTCTACAGGCTGCACACAGCAGAGAGACCCTGGGCCTGACCGATGAAACCACTTTTTCCTCCTAGGTCTCCAGGCCTGTGATGGAGCAGCTATCATGAAGAACTTTGACATGCCCTGGAGACATTTTCCCCATTGTCTTGGGTATTAACAATCAGCTTCTCATTACTTATGCAAATTCATGCAGTTGGCTTGAATTGTCCCTCAGAAAATGGGATTTGACTCCGTCTCAAAAAAAAAAAAAATAAAAAAATAAAAATAAAAAAATAAAAAATAAAAAAAAAAAAAAAAAAATGGGATTTGTTTTTCTATTGCATTGTCAGGCTACAACATTTCCAAACTTTTATGCTCTGCTTCCCTTATAAAACTGAACACATTTAACAGCATCCAAGTCACCTCTTGAATGCTTTGCTGCTTAGAAATTTCTTCCACCAGATACCCTAAATCATCTCTCTCAAGCTCAAAGTTCCACAGATTTCTTGGGAAGGGGCAAAATGCCACCACTCTCTTTGTTAAAACATAGCAAGAATCACCTTTACTCCAATTCCCAACAAGTTCCTGATCTCCATCTGAGACCACCTACACCTGGATTTCAGTGTTCATATCATGATCAGCATTTTTGTCAAAGCCATTCAACACGTTTCTAGGAAGTTCCAAACTTTCCCACATTTTCCTGTCTTCTTTTAAGCCCTCCAAACTATTCTAACCTCTGCTTGTAACCCAGTTCCAAAGTTGTTTCCACATTTTCAGATATCTTTTCAGCAGTGCCCCACTATACTGGTACCTATGTATGTATTAGTCCATTTTCACACTGCTGATAAAGACATACCTGAGACTGGGCAATTTACAAAAGAAAGAGGTTTAATTGGACTTACAGTTCCATGTGGCTGGGGAAGCCTCACAATCATGGCAAAAGGCAAAGAGGAGCAAGTTACATCTTACATGGATGGCAGCAGGCAAAGAGAGAGAGAGAACTTGTGCAAGGGAACTCCTCTTTTTGAAACCATCAGCTGTCATGAGACTCATTCACTATCACGAGAACAGCATGGGAAAGGCTTGCCCCCATGATTCAATTACCTCCCACCAGGTCCCTCCCACAACACATGGGAATTCAAGATGAGATTTGGTTGGGGACACACCCAAACCATACCAACAAAACACCTATTTAAAGGTATTGGGAGCTATCAAGGCAGCAAGGAACCAAAGGGCAAAGGTGGAAGGGATGCTGCTGTCCTTAGTGAGAGGATCTAAGTACAGAGTCACTGTGCCCCCAGATATCTCTGGCTTTTCTACTGGACCTTTCTGCCATGGTTGAGAGTGAGAAGTACAAAGGGTCATGCGCTTCAAAGGTGACAGCTTTAAGCGGGGTGCTATGGGTGTGCTAAGAAAGGCCACAAAAGTCAAGGATGTCCTTGGTAAACTCTACCATCTCCCACATGGTGGGCGTAAAGTTCACTGAGGAATCCACTCCCATCTCCTTCACACTTTACCCACTGCAAACATGTAGGTTCATGTCTATGAGATTCTTAGGGAATGGAATGAAAATTCACTGTCTGTTTCCCATCTAAATCATTTGTCTCCTCCAGTGTGGTGGTTTGGAGGCTGAGAAACAGCAAAAAGCATTGGTTGAGATACTGAGAACTGAAGAGAGCTTCCAATCTTATAAGGCCGAGAGGCATAGCCAGAGATTAAAGTCTAGGTCATAAAGCAAGAGGGGCCATGACAAACACCCCAGGCTTTAGTTGGAACCCCTTAGTGCTCTACTGTAGAAGTGATGGTGAGTTAAGTTAGTCCTTATAGAAATGGAAGCACAGCTTTCAAATTTGTTCGATCCTGATTACAATAGGGTAAACAGCCCCTACCATAACTGCCTGCCAGACATAGAAGTATACCCTCTTTGGAGGAAGATATCATCATTTTGGACTCAAATTAGCTCTATGATTTTCACACACAATATCCAATATTCAATAAAAATTTATCAGGCCCTCCAGAAGACAAGGGCTACATGGCCAAAACCAAGAGAAAATAGACAGTAGGAAGAGATTTGTAAATGGAACGGATATTTGAGTTAGGCAAAAATGTTAAAGTAAATGTGATTAGTATGCTACAAAAATTCAATAACAAGTTGGGAAATTTTTGCAGATAACTGAAAGATATAAAGAAGTATTAAAGGGAAATTGTAGAAATGAAAAAATAGAATAACTAAAATTAAGAACACCATGGAAAGTTTTAATAGCAGACTAGACATATTGTAAGAGAAGTTGTGAACCAGAACGTAGGTCAAGAGAAAATATTCAGACTGATACTAATGAGGAGAAAACTATAGAAAATACAGAAAACAGCATAAAAGAAATGTGAGAGCAGTTTGAAAATGTCTAACATATATATTTAATTAGTGTCCCAGAAATAACAAAAATAGGGAATGGGACAGAAGCGATATCTGAAGGGATAATAACCAAAATGGAAGCAGCATACTGAGGATAAAAAAAAAAAAAGACAAGAGCCTTCCACAGTCTTGATGACATAACAATGCCATCATAACACTCCTGTTCTGCACATCTCAAGATTTCTTTTTCATGATAGAGAAATAATCCCTATCTTGACTTAGTAACCATTTTTCAGGCCCTTCTGATTTATAAACCAAACCTTACCTAAAACACTTTTCTTTGTTTATAGAGATGTATCAGTATTAAAGCTAGTACAACTGTGATATCCCTTCCTGTGTTACACTTGTTTAAATGTGAAGGGTTTTCATAAGGAAAATGTGCTGTTGCTGAATATAAGATAAGAGCTGTTTATAGATAAGAACTAAAGGAAAGCATATTGTCTTCAGTGTAAGTTCTATATTTTTTTAGTCCAGCACATGTTTTTGAACAACTAGTTTGTATCAGGCACTGTCCTAGACACTGATAATATAAAGTCAAATAAGAGAACTTAAAGTCTGATGCAATCAGTGCAAGAAAGGCCCAAGGCATGGCTCCAGGGAAAAGAAATGTGACCATAAGCATCAGCAACTGCTGAATTTTTGAGTTCGAGTTTTGTCCCATCCATGGACAAAGACCATGAAGGTTTTCCTCTTGGATATTTCTATTTTTTTCTCCTTACAGATAGGGCTGGTCCTAGATGGAGGCTTCCAGTCTGCGGTGAAGGAATGGTGCAAAGAGGCCACCTCCAGACATGCTGAACAAGGCCTAGAAGTCAGGATGCTGATCTCTCCTCAGACCTCCAGCACTGACTAGCTTTGTGACCTTGGGAATGTCATTCAACCTCTCTGGACCTCAATAATTTCATTTTGAGGGGAACATAAGGTCCAGATTCATTTCCAGGGTCTCTTCCTGCTCCAAAACATAAGCCTTTTGAAAAGTGTATGCTGGGCATAAATCATTAACCCAATCTTCCCCTGAAATACCATCTTATGAAGTACTAGGCAAGATTAACAGAGACTAAATTAAAGGTCACAAGTTAAATGCCTAGGGGAACCTGACGGGTCAAGTCAAGTTTAAGTGGGTAAAATGGTCTGGCAAATGGCAAAGACTGGGTGAACCAGATAATACAGATGTCTCCTAGAGTGTGTAGCATGCACTCAGATCCCTGACAGATGCCATTGGGAAGGCAGGTCCAATGTTGCAGATATTTTGATTTGTCCAAAGAAGATGGAAGTCCAGATATTTAGGTGAAATGTCCAAATGCATAAAACATACAGGAAAAAAATACAGGCTGGATTTGACCTAAGGGTGACCATTTTGCTACCTCCACTTGTACAGTAGATTGAGTGGTGGCTCCCTCCAAAATATGTCCTTGTCTTAACTCTTGAAACTTGGGAATGCTACCTTATTTGAAGGACGAATCTTTGCAGATATAAAGTTAAGGATCTTGAGATGAAATCACTCTGGATTACCCAGGGGGTGCTAAATCTAATGACCAGTGTCTTTATAAGAGATAATAGAGAAAAGGCCATTGAAGACAGAGGCAGAAATTGGAGTGATGTGGCCAAGGAAGACAAAAAATGCCAACAGCCAGGAGAAGCTGGAAAAGGCAAGGAAAGATTCTCCCTTAGAGCCTTTTGCAGGAGCACAGCCCTGCCAACACCTTGATTTTGGACCTTTGGCCTTCAGAATTGTAAGTGAACAAGTTTCTGTTGTTGTAAGTTACACAGGTTGTGGCAATTTGATACACCAGGCCTAGACAACTAATACTCTCTGTCTAAATGCATAGTCAAGGTAAGCAAAAGTGTGACAGGAGCACAAGGGACAGTCTCCAACCCCTTCGACATAAGTTGGAGGGGGAAGACTCAGGGAAGGCTTGATGAGGAGTTGACACCTTGCCATGAGAGTCTTGTGTGCTTTTGAATGAGTGGAGAAGGAAGAGTAAGTTCATTCTAACCAGAGATAATAATGTGAGTTGTTTAACAACGAGAGTTGTCTTATGAGTTAGTAAGCTTCCTGTCAAAGAAAATCTTAAGTAAAATCTTGTTGAGCTTATTTTTTTCAGACAATTCATTCACAGGATAAGCGTTACTAGACAATATTTGAGATGCTTTCTGAATTTAAGATTCTAATGGCCTTTGTCTTTCCCCACCTTATTATATCTCCCCCTGCTGGCTGGGCTGACTGCCATGAGGCAGGCTTGTAAGTTGTCAATGAGTCAAGGACACCAGGCTGAGTTTTCAAGGGGCCAGATCCCTGCTGCTTCCAGTCCGTCTAACCTGTGGTGCAGACTGCTGCACCTGCCAGAAAATAAATGACCATAGACCCTCAGCCAGGGAGCTCGACTACATGTCTTGATCAGTAAAACAAAGTCACCTCTACATACAAACTGGTCTTTCTTAAAAAGGAATGGGATGAGTTACAACCATAAATAAAATTGAACTACAGGTAGCTCCCATTTGTTTAGAATTCAAATAACCTGAAATCTCAGGAACCAGAAATGACAGTGTTTTAATTTGAAAAAGATGAATTGTAAATTAAGAGGAGGATGTTGATAAAATACATTCTAGGAGATGTTTTGGGCTAAAGTCCTTGTTCAAATTGATAGAACTAATTAGAGGAGATGACAAGGGACAGGGCAAAAACCCTTGCAGAGCTATGCTTTTTGCCCCTTCTTTCACTGTTCATTTCTCAGTCTGGGGCACGTGTACTCTGGGACTACACAGAGGTGTGCTAGGGGAAATGTAAGGCCATAGAATAAACATGTTACCAGCTGGGCACAGTGGCTCACGCCTGTAATCCTAACACTTTGGGATGCCAAGGAGGGTGGATCACAAGGTCAGAAGTTCTAGACTAGCCTGGCCAATATGGTGAAACCCTGTCTCTACTAAAAATGCAAAAACTAGCTGGGCATGGTGGCGGGCACCTGTAGTCCCAGCTACTCAAGAGGCTGATGCGGGAGTATTGCTTGAACCCAAGAGGCAGAGGTTGCAGCAAGCCGAGATCACGCCACTGCGCTCCAGCCTGGGCCACAGAGTGAGACTCTATCTCACAACAAACAAACAAGCAAACAAACATGCTACCCCTTCCTAGATAAGTGGTTCCCAAACTTTTGATCTTGAATCCCTTTATACTCTTAAAAATTATTAAGAATCCCAAAGAGCTTTTGTTATGTGAGTCATGACTATCAAAATGTACCCTATTAGAAATTAAAACAGAAAATTTTGAAACACAGGAATATGTACCCTATTAGAAATTAAAACAGAAAATTTTGAAACACAGGAATACATGAGCACACATTTCATTAACCATCAAAGCAACGACATCAACATATGCCATACAGCCTCTGGAAAACCCCAGTGTACATTCATGAAAGAATGAGAATGAGTTGATTAATATTGTCATGAAAATAGTTTTGATCTGAATGGATCTTAGGAACTCCCAGAACTTCCTGCACCATACGTTGAGAATCACTATCCAAGACTCAATTTTCCTCAAATCTTTAGAGAAAAGCACATTTAAATATATTTTTCAAATCTGAAGGAAAAAATAGATTATGTAGTAAATGATGTAATAACAGCTGTTTTTCCATTAGGGAAATACTAGATTCTGACTTCACTCTATTTTTAAAAATCCATAGGGAATATAGATATAAAATATAAACATAAAATATAAAACTATGAAAATATTGTATGACTGTAATGCTAACTGTTTTCTATAGTTTTGGGATCCGGGAAGGCCTTTATAAGCAAGACATAATCCTCAGAAATTATAAAAGGAAAAGAAGTGACGATTTGCCAGATAAAAGGGAAAGCTTCTGAGTAGCAGATGTCACTAAATATTTGCAACATATTTAATATGCAAAGGTCAATTTCTCTAATATGTAATGATCTCCTATAAGAAAAACCAAATGATTCAGTAGAAGTGGCAAACAATATAACCAGTAAATTTATAAAATATGTATAGACAATGAATATATGAAAATGAACATATCCTAAATAATATTTAAATGCAATTAAAAGAATGATGATATATTTTGTACCTACCAAATTGTCAAAAAGTGTAATTTTAGTTGACAACATAGAATACTGGTGAGTGAGTGGGGAAATGTGCACTCTCATATTTTAGTGGTGAGAGTATAAATTAGGACACTGTTTGCATAACAATTGGGTACATCTATTACAATTTAAAATATGCTCGAGAGCCAGCATATTTCATCTAAGAATCTTCTAAACAGAAATTGCTATAAAAATAATAAAGTTAGTATATACAAATGTTTACTACAGCATTGTTTGAAATAACAAAAGAACATTGACACAAAATTGGACACGTTATAAATGTCCATTAACAGAAGAATGGAGAAATTCACTGTGGTGTATTCATTCAATGGAAAGCAAGATAGCCATGAACAAAAATAAAGTAGACTCCCATGTATTGATAAAGAAAAATACCTATTACATATGGTTAAATTTGAAAGCAATTTGCAGAGTCATATGCATAGCATCATCTTATTTTTTAAAGAAAAATAAGTATGTATGTAAATGCAAGCATAGGGAACCATTGAGAAAGATATAGAGCAAACTGTTACAGGTCATTATCTTCAAGGAATGGAATGAGGACTGAAGAGGAATTTTATTTCTTAGTGCAAATAACTTAAAAAGGTGTGGGGTTATAAGATATTATTCTTTATTATATGCTTTCTTAGTATAAGGCAAAATAGGAGTTAATTTTTAATAATAAAATTTGGCATCCCCCAAAATAATTCCTTTGAGCACCACCCCAGGGCTTTTTCTCTCTTGCCATCGGTAAAACCTGGTAGAGAAGACTGAGCTATCATGAGCCTGGCACCAGGCTGCTTCACTAATGACCAAATAGCAGGTAGGGTTTTGAATTCAACCAAGCTGCTAAGGATGCATGTGCCTCTGGGCTAATGATCAGTGTGCTGCAATTATAGTAGGACGTTGTTCCGGTTTAGCCCTCTGATGGCATCGACCTGAGTACTTGCTGAAGCTACACGGCTCCAAGACAGTTCTACTTTCTCCGAACACATTCACACCATCTGGTTATTCATTTCTTCATCCATCCACTCATCATTGGTTCAGCCCCCGTGAGGAGCCAGGCACGGTGCTAGGTGCAGATGATGCAGAGATGGAAAAGGTGAAGCCCCTTCCCTCAAAAGGGGTCCTGGGGGCAGAGAGTAGAGTCAGTGTATGTGTGCACTGACATTTTAGAGCAGAACAGAAGCAGATCCAGCATCCAGAAGTGGCTCCGAATGAAGTGGACAGTGTCAGCCAGGGCACACTGACTTCCCCTAGTTGTGCTGTGACAGCTTCCAGGGCCTCTGGTACCTGGTAACAGAGCTGGGCAGGCTGGTGAAGAAGCCCTTCTATGGCAGCACATGGGAGAGGTGAGCGTGATGCCGCGTACTCCCATTTCGCATTTCCCAATGCCTCTCATATTTATCTCCTTCAGTCCTTTCCAGAAACCACTTCTCTTCCTCATTCTCTTTCTCCCTCTCTGTCTCTCTGCACCTTTGTTTTTAGGACTTGAGAGCTGGAAAAAGCCTGGGAATTTCGATAATGCAAATCCCTCCATATACAGAAGTGGAGATGGAGGCAGAATGTGACCATGACCAGCACAAGCCCTCCCAGCTCATCTTGGGCATGGGGTGGGGGCAGGGGCGTGAACTGTGGCTGGAGTGAAGAGGGATGGGCTATGTTCTGTGCCTCCTCTAGAAGCAGAGTGGGTCAGGCCCAGGCCCAGGAGGCAGCAAAGTGGGGGTCAGTTGTTTTAGAAGGCTGTTCTAAGGATTTGAGACCAAAACTAAGTAAATGAAAAGGAAGGTTTTATTTCCTTTTCTTTAAAGAAAAGTGAATATCCTCTGCAATTTTGTGTTGTCAGAGAGCTCCCTAAACCCAAGGGTGATCATAGCATTGCCGCCATCTGTGTTCTGTCATCTCAAGGTCAATGACCGCCACTGCTCCCAGGGGACAACCAGAGGTGCTCCTCCACCTGGCAGCCCACGGAGCACAAAGAGGGGCTGGACCATCACTGCTGGAAATATGCTTGTGTCCTTCAGCAAGGTAGGAAATACCAATCAGCTCTGTAGTCCAGGTAAGTCATGCCCTCCACTGGAATTAGATGATATCGAACACTCCCTCTTCACTCTCACCAGGGCTACCCATTGCAGGGTGGAATGTGTAGGTGAAAGAAAGAGGTAAAGATGGAAATCTCAGGCCACAGAGCTCCCACACCCACCTCCTGCCCTACGGAACCAGGGCTCTAAATCTCCAAGTGAAGTCTGATACCAATGGCAGACATGACTGTCCTGAGCCCACCGTACCTGTGTCCCATGGGCTCTGAGCTCAGAACTTTGCACAAAATTTTAAAGGGCACATCCACTCACAGCCTAGCTTCCGTGGTGCTCCCTTAAATGCCTTTGTGCCCTGGGTAAATGGGGCCAGTCATCACCCCTGCAACTGTCAGGCATAGAGAGTGGGCTCAGGGTGCCATGGGTCCCTGCATCTCAGTGCACCTTTCTTCCAGCTTTTGAGTGCTGCCAGTCCCTGAACCTCCAAGTGGTGTGTCCTAGGAAAGAAGGATACATTATGGGGGAATCTCAAGATAATTTTGGTCAGCACCACATGTGATTTTAGGTGTTACACAAACAACAAGCTAAAAGGCATTGAATCCTATACAGAAACAAGAGAGGCTCCCTTTTTAATGTTCTTTCTATCCTTCTGATAAGCTCAAGGAGAAAGTCTCTGTGCTGCTCTTGAATACTTGTCTAATGCAGGCTCAAGTTCCTTTTTAACAAAGAGACAGTGAGCTCTAGGTGCAGAGCCTTCAACAGGAAGCAATTCGGTATCAACATTTGGTTTTTATTGTATGTACTTTTTCAGCTTCCATCTCTTTTTGGTAAATGTCATTGGTTTTTCAACCATTGTAATAATACAAATTAAAACTGTGATTTCAAATAAATCAATGTGGTGGATAAGGAAATTGATTTAAGTAAAGATTATTCCAGGTGGGACTTGGAAAATCACAACACAGGGAGGTTAGGAACTAGCCAAAGGCAATAACCCCTGCCAACAGGTGTTGGCCCCAAATGACCCTCTGGATACTCACATTATCTTGATCCACATTCCCTTTCTCCAACTTTCCAGTTTGCAACCTCCATCTCCTAGCCATCAATATTTGTGCTGGGCCTCCTGCCCTATTTGGGTGACCTCTGATTTACCAATCCCATCTCCCTTCTTCAACTGCTCGATGCAAAGGGCCTCCTTCATTCCAGATCCCAGAAGGAGTAAGGTGGGAAGAAACTCCATGTCAACAGTTTCTGCTCCATAGACACCTCCCCCATCTAGTCCCCAGTCCTTTCACCAAGGCAGGGAGTTGAGACTACCACTCAGAAAAGAAGTTACTTCTGTTGGACAGACTCATCTAACCCACAGAGCCAAAATTCTTCACTTAGGGGCCATAGAGGGTCAGTTATCTCTTCGGCCCCCAAATGAAGAATCTTGGCTCTGTTGGTTGGTTAGATGAGTCTATACCTCCATTATTGAATGCATCAAAAATATTACATACATAATTTTTGAAGATTCTTGAATGAATGGGACAAAAATCCAGCTCAAAAATTTAGATGTTGCTGATGCTCATGGTTACATTTCTTTTTCCTGGAGCCATGCCTTGGGCCTTTCTTGCAGTAAGCTTTGGTTCTGGTATTCTTCCGTCCCTCTCCTAGTACCCAGTCCTGGTCTTTGTCTCTGCTATGTCTGTGTGTTTGGAGTAGAGCACAGGCTAAAAACAGCCTATCCCACCAGGAAGTACACTGAGATAGACAAAGGGGCTCAATTCAGAGCAGGTGAATGAATGAATGAATGAATTCCCTCCAAGGTTTCTATCATAATTGTTGCCTTATGCTTTTTCAGATGATTGGAAAGTTCTAGCAGCTATCTGGGGTAACAAGGAAGGCTGACCAGAGTCCGTTAGATCTCTTGGTTTTAATTTCAGTTTGATCAAATAATTCCACAAGGAAACAGTGCAAATTTGAAGGTTTGAACCTAAGGCCCCCAAAGAAATCATTTCTTTATTACATTGCTAGTTAATATTTTCTTTCCATGTGCAGTTTGCCTATATAAGCAAAATTATCATTTGCACTGCTTTTCAAGAAAGAAAAAAATTTAATATAAGATACCCAAACTCATAACCATATTCAAATTGAAGTAACTAAAGAGGAATTCAGATCAAAGTCTACCAAAGTTTTTAATTATACATATATGTGTGTGTGTATGTATACACACATACACGTATACACACCCATACACACACACCCCCTATATATTTTCCTTATGCAAAGTTGTATATATTTATGCTTTGCAACCTGTTCTTTATTCACAAAGATTGTGAACACTTTTCCATATCATTAGATCTGAATCTATTGAACTAAGGACCTACTGTTGAACTTTCAGTTTATTTCCCTTTTTTTATAATAAAGAATATTGTACAGAACATCCTTATCCTCTACCTATGGAAAACTAAGTTCTTTGCAAATTATTAAAATGTTTGAAATAGTATTTCATGAACAATCTGCTAAGAACACCTTTGCATTATTTACTGAAGTATATTCCTTAGGATAAATTTTGAGTGGTTGGGTTGCTGGGTCAAAGGACAATGTACTTTTGAACAACTGGTGGTTTATCAAATTGTTTTTCGGTAATATGGTAACAATTCATATACCCACTAGTAAAACATGAGTATACTGAATTCTTCACCTATCTACTAGTATTTGCATTGTTGCTTTTAAAATTTTTCAATTGTATAAGTGATAATGTATTTTAAAACTCGTTTTCATTGTTTTAAATCCATTTTCTTGGTTACTTGTGAGATCTTTATATTTATTGGCTATTTGTTTTTCTGTTTTAGTAAATGGTCTTTTTATATTTTGGCCTATTTTTGCTTCCTCCTGGAGTAGCTATTCTTTGTCTACTTTATGTCTTTTTAGGTTGTGGTTTGATTTTAGCTTTAACTTTTTGCTACTTTATATTATTATGTAATTAAATCTTTCAGTTTTATTGCTTTATGGTTCTTGTTTATGGAGTCATGTTCAGAATGTCCTTCCCTCTCCCCAGATTATATAAATTTTTACCTGTGGGTACCTTTATTACTTTTGTTGCTTCATATTTTACACTTATATTTTTAAGGAATTTAAGTTTTTATTAGGTATGAATTACTAATGCAATTGTTTATCAAAACTGTTAATCTCAAAAACAATATTAATGATTAAATAATCTCTTTTCTATCATTTGAAATAGTATTTTATGTACTAAATCTTATGTTTGTGGTTCCTTTTATTTTCCATTGTTTTGCCCATATATTCTGGTGCTGCTGCCACACTGTTTTGATTATTCTAGGTTTGTAATACATTTTAGAATCTGATGGAACAAGGAGCCCTCTATCACTCTTACTTTATAGAGTTATCCTGCATAGGTTTACTTGTTTATTCTTCCATATGAACTTCAGAGTCATTTTGTGAAGTTCACATACACACAGAGACAATATGCCATTAAAGTTGGTACAAGTCACATTAAGTTTGTGAGTTAATTTGGAGCAAACTGAGTTCTTGACCATATTGACTCTTCTGAACCACAAACCTGATATGGCTCTTTATTTATCCAAACCTTTAAAAAACATCTTTCAGCATCATTTAGGATCGTATTACCTAAAATGACTCCTGGAGAACTAAGAACCTGCCAAGGATCTGTGGATTAGGAGTGCGCAATTCACTTCCATGCTCAAGTAACATTCGTTAAATGACTACATTCCAGTTTTGGTTTAGAAATTGGAGATAGGTGTCATCCTAAAAAATATAAGGGCACTAAACTTGTCAAGTATTTTGGGAAAAGACATTTTCTTTTAATTTGGAGTGTCACTTTATTTTTTTAAATGATGGTACTAACTCCTCACCATTTCAAGCCTCACCTACATCTCATCCACACTCCAAAAGAGTCCTCCACAGTCACATTAGATGGTGACAGTGGACAAAGGTGATGGAATTTCAAATGAAAATTCTCAGTGATCTCTGACAAGTCCCAGGCTGCCTGCCCTGGATCCAAGGCTGTGGATGTGGCATTATGCACTCTATGATGCCATGTAATATGTCTGCATCACTGCTGGAATGAGGAGAATTCACGATAAGGACACAGGACTTCGCTGAGGAGTGCCTTGCTTTTGCTAAAGTCAACTGCGCTATTTTCAAAGTTGAGAGAGGGGAAGAGGTGGCTGGAGTTCAAATTAACCTGCATGGCTGTTCAGGACCCTAAATGACTGTTTAATTTCTGACCAGATTCGAGGAACCAGGCCGTACCCCCAATTGAGGGCATGCTGACAAAATGGCCAAGTGTGATCCTTAATTTGTCAATAATGATTTTAGGCCGTGACCCTTAATAGGACCCTGTCACTGGTGAGGTGATTTATGCCTCCTGCGATGACATCAGTACCAATAGTGCTGATAAAAGAACACTTATATTGGAGCGAACAGGATGATGAATGGAATCCGGGTCTCCTTAGTCATCTCATTACTGCTTCTGCTGTTCACCACGGAGCTAATGTAGCGAGTCATCGCGCGCCTGGGGACCAGTTTGGAGGTTGAATTTAATAGTGAAAGTGTGGGAAATGTACTGTAGCCCTGGGTCAGGAGCGGTGGAGGGTACATTGTAAGTCTGTGTATGCAAGAAAAGGCAACTGTGCCAAAATGTCTACACTTCTGTGCCACCCAAGACTGCACGGTGCCCACATCTTACTGGTTTTCTCCCCATATGTTTTTAAAATGTGACTTTCTAAAATTCCAGTGTCTTTTATCTTCAAGACCATGAAGGTTTTCCTCTTGACTATTTCTATTCTTTTTCCCCTCACAGATAGGGCTGGTTCTAGATGGAGGCTTCCAGTCTGCAGTGCAGGAATGGTGCAAAGAGGCCGCCTCCAGACATGTGGAGCAAGGCCTAGAAATCAGGAGGCTGGTCTCTCCTCAGACCTCCAGCATTGCCTAGCTGTGTGACCTTGGGCAAATCATTTAACTTCGCTGGACCTCAATAATTTCATTTTTTTTTTTTTTTTGTCGGGGGGGGAAAGGGTCTAGGTACGTTTCCAAGGTCTTTTCCTGCTCCAAAACATAAGTCTTTTGAAAAGTGCACGCTGAGCATAAATCATTAACCTAATCTTCCCCTGAAAATACGAATTCTTGGGAATATCAATGACAGAGTGGCTTTGCATGTAATAAGGAGGGGAAATACATCCCTACAGACTAGTCAAAAGATGTGTATGTCACCCATAATTTGGCCAGCCCCTGAGTGTAGTGACTTCGCTGGTACAGAGGGGAGTAGATGCAGTTTTATTAGTGCAATTTTATTGCCCTCACCAGCTGCACTCTTTTCTCTATAAAAGGTAATTACTTCCAATAGTAACAAGCTAATTGATTGCTAATTAAATCAATTGGCACACTAACCGCTGTCAGAAAGTGACAGATTAGCAGGTCATGTGATGGCGTGTTAGTAATGAAAAGTGGACATGGTCTGAGGGTGATTGACACATGAGATGAAAAGCGATTTGGGATCTCCGAGGTGGTCAGAGAGAGGGCAGGGAGAACATGATTGATTCAATGGTGACTGTCAGAGAGGAAATGAGAATTGAATGGAATTCAGGGTCTGCCTGAACCCTCACCACATGATGCTCCAGGTTTTTTCACATGTAAATAAGGGAGATGGAGACTTCTTGCAAATGAAATGCCAAAATAGGAAGGACAAAAGGGAGGGGCTACAGACAGTGAAAGTGTAGAAGCCTTAAAGGAACAGAGCCTTTTTTTTTTTTTTTTTTTTTTTTACATTTAGAAAGTTGTGAAAATACAGTAAGAATGATAAATATTGTTCATAACTTGCGCATGAATCTGGGCAACTTGGCTGCCTGTGTACTTTTTTTAGGTGCCTTTTAGAAGGGGTTTGTCTTTGGTCGTTAGCAAAGAAAGTATTTATTGTCTGCATTTGCCACACATCACCGCTTAACTAGGATAATGAATGAGGAACAAATCTGGGGTGAGAAATAAGTGCACCATGACTCAGCTGCAATGTTATAAATATGTTTCAAAGTAAGTGATGGAGTCAGACTGTTGGCATTCTACGTACTCACTGCCTTGTCTGTAGCAGGCTCTGACTTCTTTTAAGTCACTTTTGAAGTCAGAGCTGCCCTTGTACAGAGGAGTGAGAAACCACCTGTGCTGTGATTTGAGGTCAATGGAGGATCCCTATTCTTACACCTACTGGGATTTGAAGTCTTGTGAGTTCCCTCAATAATAAAAGGACAAGTGAGGACCGGAGGGTAAGTCCTGGCTCTGTATTTACTGGCTGTGGACATGCAAGGTCAGCCTAACTTCTCTGAGTCTATTTCCCATTTGTGAATTGGCTAGAATATTACTTGCTTCCCAGGGCTGTCATGTGAACTAACTGAGATAATTCATGCAGAATACCTGTGTACAAAGAGTGTTTGATAAATAAAAGTTAATAATATTAATATTAGCAGTAGATACTTTATTAAGTATCAACACAGACGTCGGCACAGCCTGGTGTGGAAAAAAGATCAGATTCTGGAGCCAGAAAGAGGTGGGATAAACAAAATTATGAAACTTCTATCCCCTTGAGAATGTATGTGATTCCACACATCCTCAGTTTAACATTATAAAATAGAGTAAAAATCTTTTTATTATAGGAATGGGGCTATTTTGGGGATTAAATAATCTAATATATATGAACTTTCAAACACAGATGCTAGAAAGTGTTAGTTCTTTTTGCTACACACTGGATACTTCAAAAAAAATAGGCAATACCAGTCCCGTTGTGGATCCTTGGAAGGCTGGTTCTTCTGAGAAGAAAGAGAAAGGCAAGTGGTAGAGACTTGGGAAATCTCTGGCCATTATGTCCTCCACAAGTCCCTCTGCTGTGCACCTGCACCATTGAAAATGTTTCTGAACATTCGAGTTGTAATTTCAGTATCCAGTGGGCAGAGGGTTGGTCCCATAACAAATCAGCCCTAACACAGGATGTACACATGTTTCACTTGTCCTTGCTGGGCTAGATTCCATCTTGTTCCAACAATGATCTGTGGGACTCAGCTTCACAATACTGCTGGTGACATGGAGTTCTCAGACATGAGTACGTAGACAAGCAGAGGGACAGAGGTGTGAACTGTGTTTCCTCCTGCAAAAGGGCAATCTCTGTCACACCCATGGCTCTCCTGGATGCTGTGGAGGACCAACTCATTGGAGGTCACCAATTTCTCAGCAGCACAGCTGTCCTGTAATATCCTGAAGCCTGGAAGAAACAGAACCATGTGTTCTCATCCCTCACAGGGCACACATACACATCCTGCTCTGCTTCTACTCAGACCACACTGCTTCTCTGCCAAAGGAGAGTGTTCTCACAGCACAGAGAAGGGTCTGTCAATCCACAGGGACTGGTCATGATGTTGAGAGCTTTTTTCTGAGTGACTCCAGGTGGTAGATAATACAAATTCCCATAATGTTTATGAGGACATAGTTCAGTGTTTTCAACCTTGTCTGACCATGGTAGGACATACTTGTCTGGGCCCTCGCCTTGAGATCCTAATTTCAGTGTCTGCAATGCTGCATGAGTGTTTGGGTTTTTTAGAGCTTCCCAGGTGATTCCATGACAGCTAAAGTTGAGAATGATGACTAGGTTAGATAAGACAAATACTTGTGTGGAGCAAGGGAGTGCTCAGGGAATGGAAAGCACGCTTCATGGGAATGAAGAACAAGCCCAAGCCTCTGGGCTCCTGAAGGAGAGTTCATTGCATAGCCGGGTTCTGGGGAGCTCTCTATTATGCTGAGTTCCAGGCCTTGCTGCCAGACATAGGCAGTGTTTTGGGATTTTGGGCTGTTGCTCTCTTCTCTCCCTCCCGATTTTATCTCCAAAGTCACAGTGCCCACAGATACCATGGACAGAGCACATGCCCTTCTCATGGATCCCCCTTCCTTGAGGTGTCCAGACTCTAGAGAGGGTAGTCCTTTGGTAAACTCTCAGATGTGCAGAATCTCGGGCAGCTTCCATCTCAATAGTTGGGGACTATGGTAACTTCAGCAGGCAGCTTTCCATGTTTGCAAAAACATGTTCGCAAGATGGCTTTTAACAAGTTGTCATTTTCATTATCAGCTTAGGAAAATGTAAGGAGGCTTCATGGTTTGAGCTCATCTCCCACCTGGACAGAGGGAGGCCAACCAGCATTAGAGAATGGATGAGCTCTTCCCAGGCCACCTTGTCTGGGGTTGCCCAAGAAAGTTACCATTATCTAATACCATCCGCCCACAGAACTCAACTCATCACCCAGGTTTTCATCCAGTTGTAGAACCATTGTCCCTCCAGAGCTCATTGCTTTTCTCAGCAGCTGGGGAAGCCTCAGTCCAGAGACTGTATGGAATAATGGTTAAGGTCACGAACTCTGGAGCTACATTGCTGGGTGTAAAGCCTGGTTTTTCCACTATCTAGCCATGTGACTATGGACAAGTTACTTAAGTTGTTTGTGCATATTTCTTCATCTGTGAAGTGGAGATAATGACATGTGTGTATGCCACAGGATTGCTGTAAGCATTAAATAATCTAATACATCTAAGAGCATAAGCTAGCACTATAACAGTATAAAAAGCATCAGGCAGAGAACTCTCAGAGAGAGGACTCTGAAAATATAGAACTTTATATATAGAACTCATTCAAATATAGAACTCATTTTAAATGATTGGAGGCTGATGCTTTCCAGAAACTATTGGGGAGAAAGAGCCCTCCTTAAAATTAATAGTGGTAGTCATTGATAAGTCTGAAATGGGCAACTTCAGATAAAGATTATAGCTTTTCCATTTAATTATTTGTTATTTTATTCAAGGAAGCAATCAATTTTAGCCTAGATCACAGAGTGTTTGATTGAAAAGGGACAATAAAAAATGAGAGGAACCAGCTTAACAAAAGACTACAATATACTCCTAGACAGTCTCCCACATTTGACTAAGGGGTTTATGAATTGCTATAGTGCTGAAGACAATCATTGCAGTGATGAGCCAGGTGTGTGCTAGGTGCTCAGTTTAACCCTTATAATACCCCAGAACCTTAGTGTTGTTAGACCCATTTCAGAGAAAGGCTGAGAGAGTAACTAACTGCTCCTAAATCCCTCTGGGGAATGGTGTCATATCAGGGACCTAGTGCTGGTTTTTACTGCTGGTAGACTGGGCACTCAGCAGTGGAAATATCCAGATTGCCCTTGATGAGTGGATATCTGTGTTACAGAGCCCATGCATAGCCTCCATCCCTTCTACTATGGCCATTTTGTTCATGAGTCCATCAGGTGATGACAGGAGTAGCTAGAGAAAGAAGCTTACTGGTATCCACAAAACAGATCACCTTATCCATTTGATCATTAAATTCTTCTTTGCTGAGGTCACCCTTTGATAAGCATTCATAAGGGACAGGAATATCTTCTTATTCTTTGCCTATTCAGAGAAGTCTACCCACTTGCATTTTACCCAGACCTTGCCACCAATTTTCCAATTATGTTTCTTCCAAGTGTCTGACCATTCAGTCAAACCACTGGCCATAGCCCATGAATCAATATGTACTTATGCCTCTGACTCATTTGTCTTTCCTATGAACAACCAGACATACTGCTCAAAGTTATGCCTACTAGAAGATTTTCCTTTATTACTGTCTTTCAGGAATGGCCCAGAAAGATGATATAGTGTTGCAATTGTCCATTTTTAAGTAGCACCCGAGGAAGACGTAGAGCTATATGTTAACCAAGCCAGAGTCTTCTCTTCCTCAGTCAACTGCTCATAGGAAATACCCCATGAGGCCATAGATGCAGGGCTGGGATAGAAAGTTAATGAAGCAGGAACCATAGTATGCACATTTGAACCATTTCCTCATATATCTTACTTGTGCCTTCAGAACATGCTTGAATCCAGTCTCATATATGTCACTTTCATTTGATAATAGGGAGCTCTAGCACAAGACCAACTGTGTGGTTTGGTGGATCAGTTCATGATGGGCATCTCAGGTTCTACAGTAACTTGGTGGCCCATGATTAAGTGTCCAGTCTCTTTTAAAGTCCAGTAGCAAGCCAAAAGCAGTTTCTGAAAGGGAGGCTGGCTGTTTGGAGAGGATGGCAGGAACCAGCACATCCTAAAAGTATGTGCTATGATTCACCTGCAGCATTTCTATTTGCCACTGGCACTTCACACATCATAGCATCTTCTGGATCAAGTGGCAGAGCAGTTTGCACAATAGCCTGAACCCCTGCAGAGACTTCTTTTATTCTAGACCTAACTGAAAATTAGCAGCTTTCCAGGTCATTTGGTAAATGGACTGTCGTAGCACACCCAAACAAGGAGTGTGTTGCCTCCAAAATCCAAAGGGGTGCACTAGGTAGTGTTCTTTTTTGGTTGTAGGATAGGCCAGATGCAAAAGCTTATCCTTCATCTTAGAAGGGGTATCTTGACATGTCCCATACCACTGGCCGTCTAAAATTTTCACCGAGGTGGATTTTTGTAAGATTATTTTCCATCATCTGACATGCAAATATCTCAACAATATGTCTAGAGTAGTGTTATTTCCTGTTCAGTAAGTTCGATCAGCATATCTCCCATGTAATGGGACCAGCATGATGTCTTATGTATATGAAAAGTGATGAAAGTCCCTATGAACTGTATTATGACATAAAACTGGAGAGTTGATGTGCACTGGGTGGGAGAGTGAAGGTGTATTCCTGGGCTTGCCAACTGAAAGCAAACTACTTTTGGTGGCCTATACTAGCAAGTATCAAGAAAAAAGCATTTTACAGATCAATAGCTGCATACCAGCTGCCAGAGGACATGTTCATTTGCTCAAGGAGCAAAGTCACATCTGCAACAGCATTTGCAACAGGATTCACTACTGGATTAATTTTATAGTAATCCACTATTATTCTCCAAGATCTGTTTGTTTTCCACAGGCCAAATAGGTAAGGTGAATAAAGATGCAATAGGAATCACCATCTCTGCATCTTTGAAGCCATTCATGGTGGCACCAGTCTCTACAATCCCTCCAGAGATGTGGTATTTCTTTTGCTCTACTATTTTTGTAAGTAATGGCATTTCTAGTGGCTTCCACTTGGCCTTTCCTACAGTAGTAACCCTCGCTTTACAGGTCAGGGAACCAATCTGGAATTCAGCCAGTTGATTCAGGGATTCTCAATATGTCTATTCCAATTAGGCATTTCAGAACTGGGAAAATACCCACAGGGTGGACTCAGGAAACTCTTGGACCCGTTATAATATAACCCTGAGTTTAAACTCTATTGATCACTTGGCCTCCATAAGGTTTGTGTTACTATAACAAAATACCTGAAACTAGGTAATTTATATGCAACGGAAATTTATCTTCTTACAGTTATTGAAGCTGGGAAGTCCAAGATCAAGGCACCAGTAGGTTGGGTGTCTACTGAAAGCTACATCTCTGCTTCCAAGATGATGCCTTGAATGCTGTGCTCTCACATAGTGGAAGGGGCAGAAGAGCAAGAAGGAGTCTACCTAGTTCCCTCCGGGCCTTTTATTATTTCAGCAGTTCCATCCAAGATGGCCCTGCCTTCATTACACAATCACCTCCTCAAGGCTCCACCTCCTAATACTATCACATGGGTGTTTAAGTTTCAACATGAATTTTGCAGGGGACACAAACATTCAAACCATAGTACTCCCATTCTGACTGGTGGATCCCAGTGATATTTTGGGTCTCTAGGAATTAGTGCCAGCTCAAAGCCAGTGTTCAGTAACACTCTAAAAGTCTGACTATTTCCCTTTCCCTGATGCACGTTACTCCAGTGTATGTCCGTAAGTCTCTCTGGGGATAGTCTAGGAGAAAGATTGACAGTATATATTTTTGCAAGTGTTCCAGGGTCCTTCCTCAAGGTGACCTAACCTCCCTTTCATTCAAGGAACTCTGAGTATGTAACGTGACTCAAATCTAGGAACTGATTGAGGTGTTGTGCCTCTGTTTTGGTGATTCGAGTTAGACTTCTGTTCATTCAACCTAGAACTCTTTTGCTTATACAGATCAAGTAGAAGTTTCATAGACTGCCTATCTAATTCCTTTCTAGAGATACTAAGACTAACTGGCCAATATGTAGGTATATGCAGAGCAGTCTATTCTCATGATGGCTTTCACTCTGTTGTCCACACTATGGGCCCACACACACCTGGATCTTCATAATTAAAAGCCCCTGTCATTTCTGGGACCAAGTGATTCCATTGCTTTTGAGGATGCTGGTTCAGCGGTAGCAGTCTTCACTGTCATTTCTGATCTACAGAGAACAACCACAGAGTTATTTTAAGAAGCTGGGGCAACACCCCCCAAATTTATTTCTTGGAGTCATGGTGAAAGGTGTATCCTCTGGACCCTCTCAGAGTAGGCATGTAGGTTTCACATGAGAAATCCACTCTGTCATTCCAATATTCCTAAGCCTTTGGATACCTGCCTCTACAGTATACCAAGACTGTTCTGACATCTCAGTTCATTTAATGTAGACCCATGCTTAGTTAACAAAGTATATTTTTAGAGCCCTTTCTAACCCTTTAAACTAAAACATATATGAGTATTAAGCACTTCTCACTTGGAAGTCCACCATGATACTAATAATTAATAGTCAAATAAAAATGTTTCAAGCTTTGATCACATTTATTATTAGATCCAATTTCCTCCAAAGATTATTGTGAATTTTGAGGGGCTTGATTTTTTCTTTTCATCTTTTCCTCTGACTTCCCTTTCTTACTGAACTTTCAATCTCATTTTTAATCTTATTTTCTGTGGTTCTTTTTTTTTTCTCTCTCTACCCTAAGTAAACCAAAATGTGGAGCATCACTCTTCTCTTTATTCTCTGCTAGATATTTTCTGCGTACGGAATGGTGTGTATTAGGCTTAGGACAATGGAGGTAGAGTATTTTGCAACTGAAAACTGAACCTCTGGCTTTAATGTTGTTAAAAGCTCTCATCCTTCCTACCATGGGACCTGCTTCCTGGAGTTTTCTTTTTCTCACGTCTTAGGCCTTTTCCATGGTGACAGACCCTCCTTGTGCCTTCTCTTCTTTCTGTATTTTCAACTTCTCCCTTTTCTTCCTTAGCTCCAAGCACCTTTAGCATCAATCTCTCTCAGGCTTTCCTGGACATTTCCAAATGCTCTCATTTTATAACAGATGACAATTTCACTTGTTATTTTTGCTTTCTTTCTCTGCTTTCTGACCAAATTTTCCCGAATGAGAATTTTTGTCATAAGCTATGAATCTCTTTATATAGTTTTTTCAAACCTGTATAAGGTTTAGTCTTCTATGAATGTCTTTTTACATCTATCATTTCACTTGTTCTTCACATAACCCTTCAGGTTGACAGAGCCAGTAAAATTGTCACCAGTTCGTAGATGAAAAAGCTGAGGTCAGGAAAAGTGATGTGAGAGGTCTCTGATCACCCAGCAAATGAACATAGACCAAGAAACATAGACCCAGAGATGGCAAAAAATCTTTGACATCATCATATCCAATGTCTCATTAGACATGGGGATCTTTTTGTACAGTATCCCTGAAATTTTCAGGAATGTTTGCCTGACATTGTTTAAGAGAGGAAAAATAAACACTGCCTCATGTATATGTACTGATATGCTCAATGAAGAGTGCCATCAATCATTGTTTGATGAACATCTTCAGCACTGGAATGATTCCTGACACCCAGGGCTTCCTTAAGTAGTAACGTTGTCACA
The DNA here is from genome assembly GCF_003255815.1 of Theropithecus gelada. Classification (NCBI taxonomy): domain Eukaryota; kingdom Metazoa; phylum Chordata; class Mammalia; order Primates; family Cercopithecidae; genus Theropithecus; species Theropithecus gelada. The sequence continues at coordinate 1,344,676 of NW_020257641.1, read as the reverse complement.
CTTACACAGGGACTAGAATTGATACTTTCTACCTTTGTGAAGTGAATATAAGAAGGAGACCTTTTTAAGTCAACTTGGAAGGAGTTCCTTGGCTATTAGAGGGATGGAGGCAGGGAGAGCCAGCCCTGACTCTGGTAGACTGCCTGCCAACATTAAATCAGACCACCTTTTGCAGGCCTGACATGGCTTCCTATTTAAGTTATATTTGCCTATTTTCCTCACCTCTCTCTCCACCAAAGCTAGATGATTCTCTGATATTGGATATCAAATTCGCTGGGTCTAAGTTCACTCAGTGGTTAGAGTTATCCATAAGGGAAGGTGGCACTGCTTTCTCCAGAAAAGGAGGTACAGATTGGTGGCTTGATGAACGCAACGTGCCAGGGCAACGGATGATGCGTGGACTCCTCCACAGATGGGGGCTGAAATGGGAATCTTTTGAGTTCAGTGGTAGGGTATGGAGTAGAGCAAGGTAAAGACAAACAAACAAACAAACAAGCAAACAAATAACTGGGCTGGACTCTTTGATTTGCCAGTAGGAGTCCTCACTTCCTGCTCTTCTAGGATTATCTCCAGAATTCTTCTAAGTCATGGTGTCTTTTCTTGGCCCTCTTTTTGGGACAATGGTCTGCCCAACCTCCTTGTCCACTGGATCCTTCCTCGTTAAACCCATCATTTTTGGGGTCACTTTGTGACAGTAGAGGAGGATCAGAAACTGTTCTGTTCAACCATAATCAATTAGTGACCCCTTGACTTTTTTTTACTTACACCTTTGACTTTTAGGAAAAAGACAGGAGAAGAATAAATCCGCTGTTTCTTTTCTTTCTTGCCCTTATTACGAGCTATACGTGGTCTTAAAAACTAAATCCTCAGCCAGTGACTCACGCGTGTAATCCCAGAACTTTGGGAGGCCGATGTGAGTAGATCACCTGAGGTCAGGAGTTTGAGAGTAGCCTGACAAACATGGAGAAACTTCATCTCTACTAAAAATACAAAGTTAGCTGGGCGTGGTTGTGGATGCCTGTAATCCCAGCTACTTGGGAGGCTGAGGCAAGAGAATCGCTTAAACCTGGGAGGCTGAGGTTACAGTGGGCCAAGATTGCACCACTGCATTCCAGCCCAGGTGACAGAGTGAGACTGCATTTCAAAAGCAAAACAAAACAAAAGAAAACAAATGAAGACAACTAAATCCTCAAACTTGCTAGAACATCTTTTAGGAAGCCCATAGATCCTTTCTGTGTTTTTCATCCATTTCCTTGGTATATATACTTTCTGTTCTGCTGTCTTGCAGGCTGAGTGCTCTTGGGCATTGTGCCACATTTTTTTTTTTTTTTGGTCATATTTCTTGACCTAAGCTTGGACTCTTAACTTCAAGGAGAGCAGCCAAGTGTCAAATTTGGCCTTTTCCAAGTCTTGCTTACAGAAGGCCCAGAAATCCCCTGAAGTGACTGGCAACACCGTCCTTGGGCCAAATGCAGAAGGCAGCTGCAGATGGTGCTGTAGAGAGATAGTATGCGGAAGCCACCTCCCGCCAATCCTGGATGCCCAGGCCCAGCCAAACCACCAGACTCCTGGCTCCTAGTCAAGACCCCAGCCTTCCTCCATGAAGGCCGTATGGGATTGCATCCAGATACCTTAGGAGACTGTCTGGCAACCTGTTCCCCCAGCATGAGGTGCCTCCCTTCTCTGGCCTTGGAGCCAGTCAGCACCTGAGGGAAGAATGCCTGGCAGAATGAAAGCGTAAGGACCTGTTTGTATATTTGCAGGCTTCAGTAGAACCCCACTTTTCTTAGGCTTTTAGGTGAGGCTCTGTTCTTAAGTTCACCTTCTGATGCCAAATATGTGGACCTTGGGCCTGTCACTTTGCTCTCTGAGACAGTCTCAGAACGACCCTCTGGGGACACGTTTGTGGTTTCAGTCTCCAGCGTGCATTATCCTTTCTTCTGGAGATAACACCGCAAAGTTTCTTTGTCCATTCCTAGCTCAGTTCCTGTGGATCTGGTGAGGATCCTGCCTCCATAAGGACAGTATAACTTGAGACTGGCCAGTCAGCACTTCCCCCCAGTCATGGGGATTGGTTCATTGGTGAGTACACAACCCAGGCCTTTTGCTTCAGGGTTGAACACATGCCTCAAATTGTCATAATTAAAGGAAATTATGCAGCTTATTATTAGCTCCTGAGGAAAAATGCTCAATTTTAAAGTGGATTTGAAGAAGAAGGACTAGAGCTGTTGGCACCACTTTGCCACCACATGGAGCCTGAGAATGAAAGCAACATGGTAAGCAGAGCCAAAAGAGAATGGCTGGGTCCCAATGGCATCATTTCAGCTCTGAGATCAAACATTAAAAATAAAATTATTTCTACCCTTGGATTTTTCTTTTCTGTTACATAGGACAAAACCTTCTTTTTCTTTTTCTTTTTCTTTTTCTTTTGTTTTTGAGACGGAGTCTCACTCTGTTGCCCAGCCTGGAGTGCAGTGGCCGGATCTCAGCTCACTGCAAGCTCCACCTCCCGGGTTTACGCCATTCTCCTGCCTCAGCCTCCCGAGTAGCTGGGACTACAGGCGTCCGCCACCTCGCCCGGCTAGTTTTTTGTATTTTTTAGTAGAGACGGGGTTTCACCGTGTTAGCCAGGATGGTCTTGATCTCCTGACCTTGTGATCTGCCCGTCTCGGTCTCCCAAAGTGCTGGTATTACAGGCTTGAGCCACTGTGCCCGGCCAAAACCTTATTTTTCTTACTAAAGAAGTTTGATTTTGATTTAAAGAGCCCTAAAATCCTCTCTATGTCCCCTCCAACTGTAAACTTGATGTATCTAGCCTTGTTTAAGGCAAAGTAATAAGATTTTTCTTTGCAATCCGTGCCAAGATTCTGGAAGCTGAGTTTAGGCAAGAGAGTGAAATTGCTAGGTCCAGATGTAAGCAAAAGTTCAGCTTTAGTATTTATTGCAGAAAAGTACCTGTTCAAATGTTTTGCCCATTTTTTATTAGATTGTCTGCATTTTGTTATTGATTCATAGGGATTATTTGTATATTCTGGCTACCAGTCCTTTGTCAGATATGTGTTTCACAAATATCTTGTCTATACTTTCTCTTTCACTTTTTAAATGGCATCTTTTGATAAACAATTTTTTTTAATTTTAACAAGTCCAACTTATCAGAATTTTCTTTTATATTTTTCTTTTTGTGTGCTGTTCAGAATATTTTTTCTGATTGCAAGCAAAGTTATGAAGATACTCTCCTGTTGTCTTTTAGAAATGTAATTGTTTTACTTTTCATGTTTAGGAAAACTATCTGGGTTCCTATCTGGAATTGATTTCTGTGTATGGTGTGATGTGGGAGTGAAGTTCACTTATTCTCGCACGGACAACCGATTGAGTAAGGCATCATTTCTTGAGAAGGACACTCGTTACCCCCTGCCTTTCAGTGGCACATATAATTCTATATATGTGGGTCTGATATTGGATTTTCTATCCTATTCCATTGGTCTATTTGTCTGTACTTGTGCCAGTTGCATGCTGTTTCAGTTGATGTTTCTTCTTAATAAGTCTTGATGTCTGACACTATCAATCCTGCAATTCTGTTCTTTTTCTTTAAAACAGTCTTACCATTACCGGCCATTTTTGTATGTTCCTTAATTTATATAAGATCTCTTAAAATTTATCTTAGTATTTTAATGTACTTTCTGTGTAGAAGTCTTGTACACCTTTGGTTTATTTGTATACCTACAAATAAATGGTTTTATTTTAATGAAATTAAATGAATAAAAATGTAAATGCTTTTAAAAACATTTTTATTTTCTAATTATTTCTGCTAGTATAGAAGAATACAATTTATTTGGTATTAACTGTATGTTTGAAAATCTTCCTAAATTCACTTATAAATTTCAACAATTTATTTGTAGATGCATTTGGGTTTTCTATGGAGAAGATTACATTTGCTGCAAATATGGTAAATTTCACCTCTTCCTTTCTAATATCTATTTATTTTTATTTATTTCTCTTGACTTGCTATACTGGTAAGGTCTGCTGGTACAATAATGAACATGCATGGTGACAATGGACATCCTTAACTCTTTCCTATTCTCAAGGAGAAAGCTGATTATTTTAACACTGTGTAAGATGTTTGTTAGATTTTTGTAGGTACTCTAGTAGATTAATAAAGTTCCCTTCTATTCTTATTTTGTGAAAAGTTCCATTTTCAAATTGTGAATGAGTGTTGGATGTTATTAAATGCTCTTTTAACCTCTATTAAGGTGATCATGTATTTTTCTCTTTTATTTTGTTAATGTGATAAATTATACTGCTTTTTGAGTGTTAAAACAAGTTTGTGTTTCTGATTAATTATCTTTTTACATGCTGTTAGATTTAATTGGCCAGTATTTTGTTAGGGATTTTTACATCTGTGTTCATGAAAGAGACTAGTCTGTAAATTTATTTTACAGAATGTCCTTTGCAGGTTTAGTATTAAAGTTTTGCTGGCTTCACAAAATGAGTTTGAAAGTGTTCTATTAATATTTTTTACTATGCTCTAGGAAAAATTGTATAAAATTCATATCATTTCTTCATTTAATGTTTGGAGTAATTCAATGGTATAGTTATTTGGACCTGGAGTTATTTTACAGAAAGTTTTATATTAAAAATTTAATTTTTTTAATAGGTATGGAATTGTTTAGATTTTTTTCTGTTTCTTCTTGTGTTTACTTAAAGAATTATTACCAGGAATTGTGTCCATTTTACCTTTACATTTTCAAATGTACTGCCATAAAGTTGCTTACAATATTCTGTTAAAGTTTTCAATGTCTTTATACTCTGTAATTATGTTCCATTTTTTATTTCTCACACTTGTATTCTGTCTTTGTTTTTGTTCATTTTGGTCATCTTAGGGGTTTATTGGTTAATCTTTTCAATTTGATTTTATTGATATTTTCCATTATATGTTTGCTTTTTATTTCATTAATTTCTTCTGTTCTTATATTCTTTGTGGTAGCTTCTGTGGCTTTAATTGCTTATTTACTTATTTAAACCAAGTAAGGTCACAGTTTCCTGAGATGGATGCTTAAATCATTGCTCTTCATCGTTTTTTTAATTTTTACTAAAATATGCATTTAAGATTTTAAATTTTCCCCTATGGCTTCAGCTTCATCCTGCCATACTGATAGACCATCTTTTGATTAAAATTCACTTCAAAATATTTTCTAATACCAATTATGATTTATTCTTTGACCCATAGAGTATTTGGAAGCATATTGTTTCATTTCACAACACTTGGAGGATTTTTGAGTTATCTTTGTCTCTGATTTCTCACTTAGATTCATTGTTGTCAAAAACTACATTGCATTAAAGTCTATTTTGTCTAATATAAATAACCCCATCAGTTTTCTTTTGGTAAATGCTTTCATGAAGTATATTTTTTCATCTTTTCACTTTTAAAATTTCTGTTTCTTTATATTTAAATCATATGTCTCTTATGAAATACATAGTTCGGTTTTGTTATTCATCTAGCCCAACAATCTATCTATTCACCAGAGTGCTTGGTCCATTTACATTTAATACAACTGGTACGTTAGGGGTTAAATCTACAATCTTGCTATTAGTTTTCTGTTTATCCCATTTATTCTTTGTCCGTCTGTTCCTCATTTTTTATCTTCTAAGGATTAATGACATATTTTTATTAGTGAATTTATCTTATTAGATATAAGGATATAAGTAGATATTTCAGTAATTACTTTAGATTTTACAATACTAATCCTTGACTTAGATCAGAGTCTGTCTTAAATTAAATCTTTTATTCTCTTTGTGCCAACGCAAAGATCTTAGAATACTTCATTTACATTCCCCTCCCACTGCCTTTTGTGTTAGAATAGTTTGCATCTTTATTTATTTATTTATTTATTTATTTATTTATTTATTTATTATTTTTTGAGACATGGTCTCTCTCTCTGTTGCTTAGGCTGGAGTGCAGTAGTGTGATCACAGCTCACTGCAGCCTCAAACTCCTGAGCTTGTGTTCCTTCTGCCTCAGCCTCCATACTAGCTAGGAATAGAGGTGTCTATCATAATGCCCAAATAGTTTTTAAAATTTTTTTTGTAGAGACAGGTTTGCACTAGGTTGCCCAGGCTGGTCTTGATCTCCTGGCTTCAGGTTATCCTCCTGCCTCAGCTTCCCAAAGTGTTGGGATTATAGGCATGAGTCACTAAGCCCAGCCTACATTTTAATTCTACATAGATTTTAATCACCATAATACATTAATATTTATGCTTTTTTTTTTTTTTTTTTGGACAGAGTCTTGCTCTGTTGCCCAGGCTGGAGTGCAGTGGCACCATCTGGGCTCACTGCAAGCTCTGCCTTCCAGGTTCACACCATCCTCCTGCCTCAGCCTCCCGAGTAGCTGGGACTACAGGCACCTGCCACCATGCCCAGCTAATGTTTTGTATTTTCAGTAGAGACAGGGTTTCACCGTGTTAGCTAGGATGGTCTCTATCTCCTGACCTTGTGATCCGCCCTCTTTGGCCTCCCAAAGTGCTGGGATTACAGGTGTGAGCCACCGCACCCGGCCTATTTGTGCTTTTAAAACTTAATATTAACTTGGATTTGCCCACATTTTTACCATTTCCTGAGTTTTTTATTCCTTCCTAATTTAATATGCTTTCATCCAGGATAATTTTTTTTCTGCCTAAAGAATTCCTTATAGTATTTATATTAATGGTGATGAATTCCCTCTGTGTTTGGATAAAGTATCTGCCTCTCTTTGAAAAAAAAACTGAAGACCATTTTTACTGGGTATATAATTCTAAGTTATCAGTTACTTTCTTTCAGCATTTAAATGATATGATTTCGATGTCTAGTGTCTTACGTTAGAGAATTATTTTTGCCTTGTTTCTTTGAAAGTCATATATGATTTTAATTTGAATACTCTTTTAAAAAATAAACTTTAATTTTAGAATATTTTTAAATATACAGAAAAGTTACACTAATAGTACAGACAGTTATTACATAGTATTACGTAGCCCATGCCTAATTTTCCTGTTATTAACATGTTACATTAGTACAGTTGGTTATACACCAATATTGATAAGTTATTATTAACTAAAGTCTGTATGTTATTCAAATTCCTTAGTTTTATAATTTATTTGTTCCTGTAACCCATCCAAGATGTCATATTGTATTTAGTAATATGTCTCCTTGAGCTCTTGTTAGCTGTGGCAGTTTTTCAGGCTTTTTCTTTTTTCTTTTCTTTTTTTTTTTTTTTTTTTTTGATGATCTTCAGTTTTGAGGAATATTGGTCAGGTATTTTGTGGATGTCTTTGAGTTGGGATTTGTCCTACATTTTTCTCAAGATTAGAACAAAGTCATGATTGTTTAAAAGAAAAATCACAAAGTTAAAGTATCATATCACATTAAGGGTACATGTTATCAACATGACATAAATGTAGATGTTAACCTTGACCATCTGGCTGAGGTAGTGTCTGTCAGATTTCTCCAGTGTAAAGTTACTGTTTTTTCATATTGTACTCTTTGGAAGAAAGCTGTTAGTTGCAGTCCATACTTAAAGAGTGAGGAGTTATGCTCTACCTCCTTGAGCTTGAAGCATCTATGCAAATTATTTGAAAATATTCTCACAGATTGATTTCTTCTTATATGTCTATCTATCTATCTATCTATCTATCTATCTATCTATCTATCTATCTATCTGTCTATCTATCCATCCATCTAATCATGTGTTTATATCAGTATGAATCCTTGGATATTTTAATACTTTCAGTATAATCAAATGTCACCTTATCTTTTTGCTGAGACTATTCCAGCTTTGGTCATCAATAACCCTTTCTGATGACCCCTGGGTTCATATGTTCTTTTGCCATATCACCATTAATGAAGTTTTTTGGTTTGTTTGCTTGCTTTAGCACCTGCTTACTCTCTTGACTACAAGATGCATCTATAAATGTTTCTACATGTACCCATATACATGATATCACCAAGTTGATGTCTTCATCTGAACACTTTTAAGATTTTTTTTCTTTTTCTTTGATTTTCAGCAGTTTAAACTATAATGTACTTAATTATGGCTTTCTTTTTATGTATTCTGTTTGGAATCCTTAGAGCTACTTGAATATGTGGCTTGATGCCTTTCAATGATTTTGGAATATCTTTGGTCATTATCTTTTTTCTCTCTCTCCTCCATTATTGAGACTTCTATTATATATATATATATATATATATATGAGTTACTCACATAACATCTTATATATATTATTATATATTAGATTTACTTAAATAACTTCTTACATATATTAGATTTATTTACCCAATTTTGTAGGTCTCTTATGGAAATGTCTGAATCTTTTGTTCTCATATGTCTATGGACATCTTTCTACATTTTTTTTCTTTACTCTATCTTTTAGGTTTTTTAAACTATAAAGAATACTGAGTCAATACTTTATCTTTCAATTTAGTAATTCTTTCTTTTGCATGGTCTAATTTTATATTAACTCCATGTCTTAAATTATTTTTCAGTGATTTTATTTTTTTCTCAACTCAAAAATTATTTTGCTTTTTGTAGCCAGATTCCAATCTGTGCGAAAGTGCACTGTATTTCCATCTATTTTCTTGAATGTGTTAATCTTAGACATTGTTAAATCCTTGTCTGCTATCTACAGCCATCCAAAGCTCTTATTTAGATAAACTGTAGAGGTTTTGGATAAGTTCTCATTCTCCAGCAGACATTTAATTTTCTCTAGGTGGACAGTTAGACTATAAGAAAATTATCTTGATCCATTCAGTCAGTATTAGTGTGTTTCCACTTTCCCCTAACTCCTGAATCTCAACTGGAACTCTAGTTTGTTTAAAAAGTCCCCAGTTTTGGGCCAGGCGCGGTGGCTCACGCCGCCTGTAATCCCATCACTTTGGGAGACCAAGGCAGGTGGATCACGAGGTCAGGAGATCCAGATCATCTTGGTCAACACAGTGAAACCCCGTCTCTACTAAAAATACAAAAATTAGCTGAGCGTGGTGGCAGATGCCTGTAGTCCCAGCTACTCGGGAGGCTGAGGCTGGAGAATCACTTGAACCAGGGAGGTGGAGCTTGCAGTGAGCCGAGATTGCCTCACTGCACTCCAGCCCGGTGACAGAGCGAGACTCCCTCTCAAAAAAAAAAAAAAAAAAGCCCCCAGTTTCCTCCTCTATAAAATGTGGGTCATTGTAGAAGCTGTCTCATAGGGTTGTTATGAGACTTGAGTGGGTTAATATTCGCAAGGCCCTTAGAATAGTACCTGGCATGTAGTGTTATGTAAGTATTTGTTAATTAAATTTTAATACTTTAATTTAAAAATTAAACTTTTTAATGACAGCAAGCAATGTCCTTAACAATATCCCCAAAATATGTACTATTGCACGTTTCATTTAGCTGGTTTGTGTGTGTACATGACTGTGCACATATGTGTGTACGATTGTGTGTACTCACACAAAACATTTTGGTAATATCTCTTTACTCAGATCTATGACTTATACCCACAGCTCAGTCAAGTTAAAACAGCTGTGTAGATGTCTAGAGAATTATCTCTCTGGTGATTTTGAATGATCCAGGTGCAAATAAAAAACATCCAGAGTAATCAATTTCAAACTATGATCTCTGGCATCTTCTCTGCTGGGAATTCGAACCAGGAGGGAAGAACAAAACAGAGGTGGATGAGGTTCTTACTCCTTCATTCATTTCAATCAGAAGAGCTCGTAGCTATCTCTTTTATACTTGAACAAACATTTCCATGATTAAAAAACATTTAAGTACAACTGCTCTCAGGGATGATTTGAGTCTGTGTGTCTCTGAGACAATTATCTACAGGTGTTATTTCTCATCACCAAATCTTGATAGATTTTGGATAAAAAGTGAGTTCAAGTTTGTTGTTCTCAGCAAAAATATGGGATGAACTTTTTCCAGATTAAGGGGTGCATCATGTATTTTGATAACCAACTTGTTACATTAGGTTAAAGCTTTCTTTTGAAAATTATGAATAATTTAAAAAGGCATTCCAACTCCACACCACACCAAGGAGGCTGAAGGAGAACCTGTAGACTGGGTCAGCACATTCGTCAAAGACTGTTTGGAACTTACTGTAATACGTTAGACTTATAGTTGATTGAGGTTCCCATACTCTCTGACCTAGAGAGCCACAATGCGTTTAACCTGGAAAATGCTCACTGCGGACATTGCCAAGTATCCACCTGGCTTATAAAAACACATCAAAGGCCCATCATATAGCTAATGGTGAAAAACGCTGACTTCATTCTAAGTCTATAAAATAATAATGGCCACTCAAAAAAAGGGTACACTAAAACATTAAATCTATACATTGGTTGTAAGACATGCCCCAATTTATCACATGCTTACAATTTTTAAAATTGTGTCTTAAAATCAAAGAAATATGGCATCTGCAAATGTGTGCTCATAGGTAATATGTAGAATTATAGATTATAAGCAATTTAATATTGGAGAACATTTGTTGGACATGATAATTTGGGCTTTGAAATAAGTTACCTTTAATTGTCAGACAGTAATTATCTGTCATCCATGGAGCAATACTTAAGATTATATGATCATTGTAGAGAATAATATTTATAATTATAGAATAATATTTATCTTTCTAGATTAATTGGTATCTAGTTCATTCAGAAGTCAAATTATTGACATCAATCACTGTCAAAAGAAAAGTTTTCCAGTTCCTGTAAGATAATCATAATTTATTTTTTCCTTTTATTTCTAGCATCTCTTCTTTTGATTTTGTTCTCGTCTTGTTCCATTGGTTAGAATTTCCAGAACAATGTCAAATAGTATTGTTTAATAGAGTTCTTCTTCATCTTTCCCTAATTTTGATGGAACTATCTTTATAGATTCACCATTAACTATGACACTGGTAGTTATTTTGAACATTTTCTTTATCATTCTGGAGAAATATCTATCTCTAGTTTACTAAGATATTTAAAAAGTAGAAAAAGAAGCACAGTTTAGTCCAAAGTGTTTTTTAGCATCTATAACAATCATATAATTATATAATCATATTTTTCTTACTTATCATATTAACACCTTATAATATTAACAATTTGAATATTAAGTTTCACCTAGAATTTATGATTTTAAAAACACATAGAACTATTCTGCAAAGGGAATCAGTTGCTCTGTGAATTACCTATGACAAGTTTCTAACCCCAGGCAGCCAGTCTCTATGTGCCAGCATGTGGTTGGTGTCTCAGGGACCAGAGACTAATTACAATAGTGTCAGCCTGGCCTGGGCACCATTAGGAGGTCAGACTTGCCAGAAGAAATCAATTATAAAAGATGAACCTTCCTTGGATGTGTTTGGTGCCACTGCCCGCTCCAAGGCCTGAGACCTTACTTGCTGGTGCAAAGATCATGAATGCCAGAGCCTGTCATTTGTACACTACTTGGCACTGACCTTCCCTCCCACTCATCTTTGTTTTTCTGTTCAGCACAGAATTAATGATAAGTTGAGGGGAGGATGTGGAGATAAGGTTTCCTTTTTAACGGAGACTCTGGCTTCAGCCAACAAAGCAGATTGCAGACAATTTCAGTAATCCCCTAGTAGAAAACAGGCATGTGTGCACATTTGCACACATATTCTCAAAGATTACACACATACTCATACACTTATATCCTCCTCACATTAAGAGATGAGTTGAGCATAGTAAGGGCTTACTATGGGCTTGTTTCATGAATGAGTAAGTGAACTCAGTTGTCCAAGAATGTCTTCATACTCACTACTCACATACACTCATAGATGCAGAAGTAGGAGGATACCCTCCCAACAGCTTCCCACACACATGCCAAGGCTCTCATGGACCCCTGTAAGCCAAGCTGGGTATCCTTAGACGTCTCTGCAACAGTTAGGTTGCAGATTTCAAGGTTTCAACTTTGGAGATTAAATCTCAATCTGAACTGCCTCAGTCACAGACAGATTTATTGCTGCATATAGTAAGAAGTCTAGAGGTAGAACAAGCTTCAGAACTGATCTGGAGGCTGTCATCAAGAACTAAACCTCATCCTGTCACCTCCTCTGCCATTTGCAGAATCATCCCCACTCTGAGTCCAGTTCCCTTGTGACTGCAGGATGGCCTCCAGGAGCAGTCAGTTACACATCTCCTAGTTCGTATCAAGGTAAAGAAAGCAAGAGGCCTTCCTAGGCTTTCTTAGGAGCCAGGAAGAATTTTCCAAAGCTTCCCTCAACTTTCTTAGGAGCAAGGAAAAACTTCTAAAAATCAATGGCAAACTTCTTCCTGCATATTAAAGACCATAATTAGGGCAGTGCACTTTCCTGAAATAGGAGATGAGATTGTACTTACACCAGGCAAGTCTACCTCCTGAGGGGGTCACGGCCAAGGAACAGATGCTGAGAAGTCAAATATCAAAATCACAGCAGTCTGGAAGCGATCTGCAACCAGTGAGTTTCCATTACTAGTCTCATGTATGATAATAGATGGATAGAATGCATGGTAGAGGTTTATGGGCATGGTCCTCTCTGGCTTCCCTGAAATCACACCACCGAGACAGTTGCCTTTCATAGACACAAGGAAGGCAGCATCAGCTGGTCCAATCAGACCTTATTATTTCTTTCTCTCCAGGGACCTGTGCGTGGAGGCTGCTGAAGTGAGAACAGGGTCCCCCATGCACGGTGAGCAAGAAGTTCAAAGTGATATCTTGCCTTCATCCCTTCTTCTCTACTTTCTTCCTCCTGCTCCAGGGAAAATAAAGGAAGACAATTGTTTTGGTACAGATTTAAATTAGTCCTTGGCTATCTCTCAGTCCCCTGTCACCGCTGCTCCAACCAGAAAGCCAGAGGAGTTGATGCGTATGAGTGTGTGTGCATGCACACGTGTATGTGAGTCTGTGTAAGTATGTGTGCTTGTGCATGTGCATCTGTATATCTCTGTGTGTGCACATATGCATGCACATAAGCACCCGCTGATCAAGCCATTGGCAGGTTTGCATAAAGCACAGGATACAGAGGCCCTAGGAAAAAAGACCTTTTGAATAAAAAACAATCTAAGTGGAGGGGGCTTTAGCTTTTTTATTTTTTAACAGTTTTATTGATATGGAATCACCCGTCATACAATTCACATATCTGAGGTGTAAAAAAAATTCCAGTGACCTTTAGTATATTCACAGAGCTGTCTATCCATCACCACAATCAATTTTAGAATATTATTATTCCCCTAAAAAGAAACCCCATACCCTTCAGCTATCCCTCCCCAATACCCCCTTCCCTCCCAGCCCTAGGAAAGCAGTAATCTACTTTCTGTACCTATAGATTTGCCTATTCTGGACATTTCAAATAAATGAAACTACATAGTATGTAGGTTTTTGAGTAGTTTCTTTCACTTAGCATAATGTTTTCAAGGTTCATCTGTGTTGTAGTGTGAATCAGTACTTCATTTCCTTTTCATGGCTGGATAATAATCTGTCATATGAATAAACCACATTTTATTTATCCATTAATCAGTTGTTAGCCATTTTGGTTGTTTTTACTTTTTAGCCATTATGGGATAATACAGTTATGAACATTTGTGTTCAAGTTTTTATGTGGACATATTCTTTCATTTTTCTAAGGTATGTACTTAGGAGTAGAATTGTTGGCTCACATGGAAACTCTAGGATTAACTATTTGAGGCCAGACTGTTCTCCAGAGCAGCTGTACCATTTAATATTCAGTGGTTTATGAGGGTTCTGATTTCTCTGCATCTTCACCAACACTCACTGTCCATCTTTTTTATTACAACCATCCTATTGGGTGTGAATTAGTATCTCACCAGGGTTTTTCCATCAGGGAAATTTGCATTTTTCTGATGACTGATGATGTCATCTTTTCATGAACTCATTGAATATTTACGGATCTCCCTGGGGGAAGTGTGTCTATTTAGAGCCTTAGGTAAGTGAATTTACATTTCTGAACCTCAGTTTCACCTAAAATGAGAATGAAATGGGTGGACTGAGTGATCACACAGGAGCTTTTTCATTCTGGGTGTCTCTGGCTCCATGGAGGGGCTTTGAGAAGAGCTCTTTTTTTCTTTTTGCCTTTCCTACCTCTTTGGCCTGAGTGGTTTCCTTGTTTTCACTCTGCTTCCTGGGGAGGGCCCATCTCTGGCGTTCAACTTAAGCTGTTTAGAACATTCAAGTGTCATTCACTTTAGCTTTGAGAGAGCACTCACAAATCACAATACATCTGCTCCCTAATCTGTAGGGACAAGGTTAGTATCTGATATCCTGGGTATTAGATGTCTCCTCCTGGCCTGCCATCAGGCACACAATGCATGTTATTTATATCCATCATCAATGACCTCTTATTGGAAAAATGAATATGAATGGTGCTTCCCAAGTATAAAAGGTAATAGTAATTCTATTCATGACAATAAATGCTGTTAACTCAGATAAAAAAAGAAATCTTCAACAGCCAATCCCTATAACTCCAAGTTTTACTTCAAGATGAAAATCAAATATATATAGACATTTGATGAGATATACAGAATTGAAATTTTAGGTCAAACTACTGTTTCTTTTTCTTTTTCTTTTACTTTAAGCTCTGGGATACATGTGCAGAATGTGCAGGTTTGTCACATAGGTATACATGCGCCATGGTGGTTTGCTGCACCTATCAACCTGTCATCTAGGTTTTAAGCATGCATCAGGTATTTGTCCTAATGCTCTGCCTCCCCTTGCTCCCTACCCCCCGATAGGCCCTGGTGTGTGATGTTCCCTTCCCTGTGTCCGTCAAACTACTCTGTTTCTTGATCAGAAATAGAATAATGTTTTAAAAGGTGTTAAGGCTTATGCAGCTATTCTAGATTTTGTTATCTGTAAACTTTTTATCTAGGAATTCTTCTTTATATTTGGAACAAACGATAAACTCTTAGTGGTCTTAACATTTTGACCAGTATTTGCTTTTCACCTTGCTTTGAGGAATGCTTCCAGCTAGACATCTTCATGGGAAACTAGGAAAAATCTGAAGGAGAAAGACACCAAAATTTTTTTTTCAAATCACTTTAGGCAATTGCCACCATTTTATTAAGGTGGCTTAATAAGAAGGTGCAGACTTTGCTAAGTTGGGTATCCGCCCATTCAATAAAGTCAACAGGAGACAAACTTGGTAGCAGGGAATATCTAATTGCTGCAGGCAGAGATCTGAATGCTTTTCTTAAAGAAAAAAAATACTCTCACATTTGATTTATAGGCTGAGTTGTTTAAAGTTTTCCCCTTTAGATATACAAGCAGCTAATATTACAAAAAAATTATTTACAGTGCAGTGCTGCTTAGTAACAAACACTCATCATCACCTCTATGACTCCCAGTCTGGGAGAGCTCTCATCCTAGCTTTGCCTGCTGTGTGACTCTGTGCCTCTCATTGAGCACCTCTGGGCTTTGCTTTGCTCTTCCGTGGGCTGCTCTGCACCAGGTGCTTTACATACACTCTCTCATTAAGCCAATACCAGGAAACAAAATGTTAAGCTCTGTCCAGAGCTGCTCCCACCCTTCTTTTCTTTCCCCACGTAGTGAGTAAGGTTGGAATGCATAATCTAGTATTTAGACTTGAATCTCAGCCCTACCACTTATTGACTTCGTGCAAGTTAATATGTACCCGAGCCTCAGTTTCCCCAGCAGTGTGTAGCAGTGTTCTTAGCTTGAACCTAATCCATCCTCACTCTGTAGGTCAAAATGATTAGGACATGTCTAGAAGGGTCCACTGGATTAAAGGGGAGATTCTGCATTCAGTATTACAGCTTCCCCCAGACAGTCCTCTGATGGTAGCTTGGCAGATAACATGGAAGGCAGATTTGCTTCCCTTCCTTATTTATATGCTTGCTTTATCTGGAAAAGCAGTATCTATGCCAATCAAATGTTGGGTAGAGAACTAAGCAGTCTGTATGGGCTATTTATGAGGAATTTAATGAGCCAGCATAGTTGCTTTCAATTAGTTGTATCAAACACTACTGCCTGCTTAACCAATATCCATTCTTTCCAAATAGTACCTCAATTTTATTCAGATTTCCATGCTTATCTATATGGCCTGGGGGTTCAGGAGAGGTGGACTCCATCCTCTGAGTGTGAATGCTGATTGGTCTAAACCAGTTATTGTAACATCAAATTCCTTGTCACTGTTTGGTTGGAGCATGAACAAGAGAGAAAATTCAGATCAGTGAATCATTGGGAAGATATCTGCTGGGGGCTTCTTCTCATGACAAGAAGAAAATAAAGAAAAGAGTGGGCTCATGCCTGTAATCCCAGGCTGAGGCAGGAGGATTGCTTGACCTTAGGAATTCAAGACCAGCCTGGGAAACATAGTGAGACACTCTCTGTCTCTCCACACACACACACAGACAGACACACACACACACACACACACACACACACACACACACACTTAAAAAGATTAGCCAGGCGTGGTGGCACATCCCTGTAATCTCAGCTACTCAGGAGGCTGAGGTGGAGGATTGTTTGAGTCCTGGAGGTTGAGGCTGCAGTGAACCATGATCACCTAACTGTGCTCCAGCCTGGGTGACAGAGCAAGATCCTGTCTCAAAAAAGAAAAGAACAGAGTGAACATGGTAAAGATGATAGAACAGATAGATGCATAAAACTTAGGTCCATGAAAATATTATTGTACAGCTGAATCAACAAATCTGATGAGATAATAGATATTCCTAATTGATTAAGCCACTTTGTTTTGAGTTTTTAATTAACCAGAAAGTGGCTTAGCCAACAAAGAATGCTTCTGTCTGGTTACTTGCTTTAGCTGTCTCCTGCAAGACTGAATAAGGGGTTCACATTTTCTCTTTTAAATCCATAAGTCATCTCTACTCCTGACACAGTTGAAGATGTTGGTCAACTCTCCCAGGGTAGTCGAGGAGGTTCATCATGTGAAAGGCAAAGTATTGGTCCAGGTGAGACTAGTCTAGAGGCTCTGTCTGTGGGTTTCTTTAGGTAAAATTGAAATATAATTCGTAGAGTGAGGACAAGTCACTGCACTGATGGCATGGGTCAGTTGTAGTTTGGGGATAATGTTTTATCTCCTTAGCGCATTCAGAATCAGATACACTCGGGGGAAATTCTCTACTCTATTATTTCCGTAACGTGGCTTAATAAATATCACATAGGATTGCACTGAAAATTATGAGACTGGCACACTACCAACTGCACTAATGAGGCACCTAGGATTGCCTTGAATATTAATTGAGATAAAGCATATAAAGAGAACAGCACAATGGTCAACCCATAAGAATGCTCAGAACTTGTTATCATCATCATCATCATCATCAATCATCATCATCATCACCACTGTCATTCTCATAATCCTTCTTCTCCTGCTAAGGTTGAAATTGGACTTATGTTCATAAATAGGCAATGCTGGTTAACAGTGGCTTGAAATGTGGTCACTTAATGGTTCTGTAAGGATCTGTCTCCTCCAATAATAATAATGACTACATTTTGTTAAAAGCTTACTGTGCTCAAAACTTAGGTCCATGAAGAAGTCATTGTGCTGCTGACTCCGCAGATCTTATGGGATAATTTATAACAACTCACACTGTTAAAAGCATAGTATGTGCATTATCTCATTAAAATCTTGAGGAGATGAGATACTGAGGTGAAGCAACTATCCCAACTTCCCACGGCAGTAAGTGGCAGAGCCAGGTCTGAGCCCAGGTAGTCAGACGTCAGAAGCAAGCCATCCTTAAAGACATGATACTTTCTGCCTCATTAAAGTGACTCTTGCTGATGCCTACTACATGCTGGACACCAGTCAAGGTCTTTATAATATTCACCTAATTAATCTCACAGCCTTTATGACATAGGTGTTAAGAAGTGAGAAGGGTCTCAGATTCACCCTACTCACAAGCTAACAAGTTACTCTGCCACCATTTTATGGATGCTGGTAGAAGACACAAGATTCCTGGGTTAGAGACAAAGGACATAACAATAGAAGTAGCCAAAGTATTAGAAATTGCATGGCAATTCCCCAAGCTCCATTTCACACAGAGTGGTGTGAAGAGGGCTAGATGACACCTGTACACACAGTGGGTTGAGATACAGGAGACAAACTCTCAGCTTTAGGGAAGTTGAATCTTTTCTAAGAGGTATTACTACCTATTACTGCCTATCCTTTGCTCTGGAGGGAGACAATAGCCTCTCTTTTCATGTGATCAAGTCTCATCTTCCAAGACTATGCAAACATTCTTGAAAAGACAGTCCAAAACAAACAGCAAGCTGTGCCTTGCTCACAAGATAATGTAGAAAGTCAAGAGACCCCTGGAGAACTGTCTCTCAACAACAGGTATTATTATTAGTCTTATCATACAAATAAGAAGACTGAGGCCCAAGATGATGCAACTTGCTCAATGTCACATGACCAGGTTTGAATTCCTGCTCTGCCTCATCTTTGCTATGTAACCTTGCTTAATTTATGTAACCTGTAGATTCTACCTCCTCAATATGTTTACTATGAGTCCCTTCCTCCCCCTTCCCACTCTAACCCTTATATCAGACTGTGTGACTTCTTACCTAGGTCATTGTACCAGTTCCTAATGACCTTAATCTTGCTTTCCTCCAGTCTTTCTTGCAGGTTTGACCAGAGTCTTCTTTCTAAAATGCAAACCTGATTATATGATTCCCCATCCTTTAAGTCTTTAATGACTCACTACTATTTATAATGCTTACCATGGCATATGAAATCCTTATTCATTTGGTCCCTGCCTACCTTTCTGATAGTCACTCCTGCTAGAACTAATTACAGTTCATGCTCTTTCAAGATGCTATGCACTTGATTTCCTCTGCTTGGAAAATCCTTTCTCTCCCAGTGCATCTGGCAAGTTCTATCAGTTTTTAAGAATTTCACACATGGCATCAACTCTGTAAAGCTTTGTCAGAATTTCTCTCCCACCCACCAGAAAGACTCCCTCCTTCTTCCCCCTTCTTTCCTTTCCCTGACTCTTACCATTTGGTTCTTTACTTCTTTCTTGCATCGTATCCATTTAGATCCCACACTCTTAGCCACCCATGTCCTGCCAGTGGTAAAGACCTCTGATGCCCAGACCTTCTATCATTTCACTGCAGTTTCTGGAGTCATTATCCTTCACCTTTTTTCTTCCAACTTTTATTTTTGGCTTATGGGGTACATGTGCAGGTTTGTTACATGGGTAAATTGCATGTTGCTGGAGTGTGATGAACAAATGATTTCGTCACCCAGAAAGTGAGCATAGTAACCAATATATCCTCCACTTCTGAAATGGGATTTGCCTTTCTCAAAATTTAGTGCTGCTTTGACTCCTCAAAAATGCAGAAATCAGTGTTTGTCTTGGGTAGGGAGCAGAATTATGGATTAACTAGAATGAGCACAAGGGAAACTTCTGGGTTGATGAAAAAGATATATATATATATATTGATTATGGTGCAAGGAACAGATGACGTCAATGAGATATAAGTGAAGTTGCAAGTCAATTGCCTTAAAATGGGAGCAGACTTAGCTAGTACATATCCTTCTGTTTCTTCTCTGTTTCTGCCTGGATCTTGGAAGCAATGGTGAAGGCAGAGCAAATATCTTGTCCCTATGAGACAATCAGAAAATGGAAAGGATAACAGAGGAGAAAACAAGAGTCTGGGTCTCCAGTGTCACCATGGAGCCTTTTTAGCAGCCCTCACTACCCACCTTCACACGTCTCATTTGCACTTAAAATGTTCAAGCCATTGTTTTTCTGATTCCAGTTGCACACAACTGGGTGCAGTTCCTAATTTACACATTTTTGAAGCTGTGTGTCTATACTGGCAAGAGCCAGAGAATCAATGAGCAATACATTAAATCAGTGCAGGTCAAAATCATTCACTTGCTTCACCCCTTTTGTCATTGGTGGAATTTTACTTCTCAACAACCAGATATTTGCTTTAAATTTTCTTTTTCTCTGTTGGTGTGGATTAGTCTTCCTTAGTCTCAAGCTTGCCACTCAGATGGAAATCAGTCCCTCCTCAGCATCACAAGGTGAAACAGGTTCTAATGGAATCAACTTAGGCCAGCCCTGGAGCATCACTTTGTTCTTTGTTTTCATATAAAAATCAGCCAACTGGAACCTAAATAAATCAATAGTGGCTAAACATGGAGGTTCCTCCTTTTAAATTTCTTTCTTTCTTTCTTTCTTTCTTTTTTTTTTAATACAGAGTTTTGCTCTCATTCTGGAGTGCAATGGCACGATCTCTGCTCACTGCAAACTTCGCCTCCTGGGTTCAAGCGATTCTCCTGCCTCAGCCTCCCGAGTAGCTGGGATTACAGGTATGTGCCACCTGGCTTATTATTATTATCATTATTATTATTATTATTGTATTTTTAGTAGAGATGGAGTTTCTCCATGTTGGTCAGGCTGGTCTCGGACTCCCAACCTCAGGTGATCCATGCGCCTCGGCCTCCCAAAGTGTTGGCATTACAGACATGAGCCACCATGCCCGACTGTCTTTTAAAATTTCTTTGGACCCCTCAATAAATCTGAAAACAAGAATGAAAGCAATTCTATCAGGAGTCCTCACTGAGGTGGTGAGGAGGATTGGAGATGCTCTAGGGGAAGGAGCAGAGAGAAGCCTGTATTCTTTATTAAGCCCGGCCCCACCTGCCTCCAACACTCACCTCGAGGCCCTGGCTCCATCCTAGGCATGACAGGGGCAGGCGCTGAGTCCAGTTACGGGCGGTGCAATCCACTGGCAGTGCAATCATTCCTGGCAAAAAGACTTGCAACTTGCACACACCGGAGGTGGGGGACTAGTCTGAGGAAAGAGGTCGCCACATTTCCTCCCGTGAGCGGAATCTAAGTGCTGTCACCTTTCCCTGATGATGCACTAATTACAGCCTCTTTCTCTCTCCTCCCTGAGGCCACTTCTGTTTGCTTCTCCTGCCAGCTCCCAGCCCCTATTCTGTGCCAGGTGAGTCACTAAGGCTGGAGACCCTGAGAGGAGGCACTCGTGATTCCATCCTCACAGGCTCCTGGGCTATTGGAGCTTCTTGAGCCTGTGGGGGGCAGCTGCTTGGGGCATCACATTGGCAACACTTTATTCCAGGAGATGCTGATGCCTCAGTCTGGTGAAAGGGGTGGCTGGGAGTTTGTGTCTTAATCCCTCTCCCCATTTGAGTCTGATGCAGACTTAGACTTAAGAACTTCATTTCTAGAGGACACAGAAGTCTCCAGTGGATTCTCCATTCTCCACTCCCCGAAGCCCTATTCTTGCCCACCTTTGCTCATGCTCTCCTCCTGCTCCTTCCTATTTAAATCCACTGTCACATCAACCCCCTAGTGTCAAGTTTGGTCCTCACCAACTTCATGAAGCCATCAGCAGCAACTCTGGTTTGCGATGGTTCCTCTTTCTCTAGGCTGTTTAGCACGGGGCCTTCCCCTCATTTGGCAATGGATCCACAGAGCCTAGGCAATTTCTTTTGTTATGAGTATATTTTATATCACCTGTCAAAATGTGGGCCCTTATCCGCTGCACCTTTGTGGCACACTTCACAGACTTAGAGTGCCTGGTGCCATGTGTCACAGCAGAGGTGCCGGGCCTGGTCTAGTTACCACAGTTATCCACATCATGAAGTCTGGCATCAGGCAGGCACAGGTTCAAATCTCAGCTTGGCAATATCTAAGATCTATGACCTTGGTCAAAGTCCTAAGTCCTATGGTCCCTATTTGCCACAGTTTCAGGAAAAAAAGGGGTTTAGTACAGAAACAGGCTTCCAACAACTGTTCACTTAAGGGTGGTTATTGTCAGGATAGACTGGGTTATTTCTTTTTCTTTACATTCTTTTTATTTCCTTCACTCTTGTGATACCCTTCCTATTGTTGGTGTGAAAATAAGGCTAATTTTTACTAACACGAAACTGATGTATAACTTACACCAGCAAGCGTGTTTCAGTTGTCACAGACCACAGGCCATGTAAGTCCTTTGAAAATGAGACACACAGTCACACCATAGGTGTTGGTTTGTTATATAAACTTAGCACTTACGAAGCTACCTGTTCCTCTGTAGGTACCACACATGTAGTTCTGCTGTTCTGCTACCAGGTGAGCAGTGTTGATTTTTTTTGTATAGCTTCTTTAGGAAGACAGCCATATCCATGGTAAACAGAAAGATTAACATATTGTCCCCACTCAATTGTGCATCTACTATGCAAATATAAACACTTCTAAAAACAGCTAAACAGAGAAAGGGAAAGGGAAAGAAAGGCGTCACAGGTCTGCGCTACTCAAAGTGTAACCTGATGACCGGCTGCATTGGCATCATCTGGGAGCTTGGCAGGAATGCGGACTCAGGCCCCACCCCACATCCAGTGAATCAGAATCTGCATTTTAACAGGATCTGCAGTGATTCATGTGCACATAAAGTTTGCAAAGGGGCTTCGGTGGAGAACATTTTTAAAATGTCAACAAGTGGTCTAAGATACAATTTGGTCCCTCTCGTGAACCTTAACCGATGTCATGCCCTATTTGTTAGCACTTTACTCCACACTAAGATGAGGGAGTTCCTTTATTTCTTGATTTATGCTTCATAAGAATCTTTAATACAAGCGGAAGCGGTTTCTGTTCACATAGTCCCATTCTTTAATATCTTCGGCCACCACGCTTTAGATAGTCGAATGCAGGGGGATGAGATTGTGACCATGTTAAATACATCAACATTTATATCTCCCAGTGGCAGTATAAATAGACAGGCTTGCAATTCCTCTATTCATCAATGATTTTACTGTGCATTAAGGCATTGGGCTGGCCCCTGAAGACAGAAAATGAGCAGAAGATGGCCCTTGTTACGCTCGGGAGAAAGGCAGAGGTAAGAAACATCCTGGCAGTCCAACATGTGGGCAAAATGATGTGAAGGCAAAGAGGAGGGAGTGCTTTGATTTCTCCAGCAGTGTTACGGAGGAACTGTCCCCTACCCCTTTCCCACATTGTAGTAAGGAAGACAGACCTGAGGAGGCAGCAGCTGGAATAAAAAGACACCCATGAAAGACCACTGGGATTTCAAATCACAAAATCCTCTCTCCTCTTTGTACAGCCTCTCTTCTCAGGCAGGCACAATTGCTTCCTACATCTTTATTAACCCTTAATTCCAGGGACCAAAAGCGATGTCTTTAAATGTGTCTCCTCCTGAACTGAGATCAATAGCTTGCCTTGACTTTATTCTTACTATAATTTCTCGACTGAGGTTTCTTTCTAGATATTTTACAGCATCTCTACTACAATTAGATCAGGAAACAAAGAAATAAACTGAAACTTATCAGTGTTTTATGCCAATATCTGGCAATACTGTGAAAGAGATGTTTTGATTAGGCAATTTTCATTACTAAAAACACTATGGCACAATAAATTAATTCAATGTTGTGCACTTATCTATTAGACACCTTACTATAGGAGTATAAAAATGTTAATTATTCATTATCATCACTCTGATTATTTGTTGTGGCTGATAATTACATTGAATATATTTTATATCAGTAATAACCTTCTGTCTACATTTACAACATGTTGTATCTTGGGGGCTTGTCAAGTTTTTTCCCCAAGCCTTTCCTTTATTAAGACACAGACCTCAGGAGTACATAACCTTTATGTTGAAGGCTGATTTTCTTCTTTCATATAAAGAGCAAATATTATAGATTAATTAATCCAGGATGATTATAATTTAATCACTCTTCCTCTGGCTTCACGAGGGATTTGGCTTTTATTCAGTTGCTCATTCATATTGTTATGAAGAATAAATGCAGGCATAAAATATTTGTGTGCCATGAATTCACAGAACAACTAACCTGAGAACCTGGAGGGGGATGTGTGCCAGCGGAGCCATCACTAGCGTCCCAGGCCATGTGACCTCGGGCTCGAATACCAGCTGGTGACCCACAGATGAAGGCACTTCGCACCAGTGCAGGACTGCATGGTCCCTGAATCCACTGAATTTGGTGTAGTTCAACCACAAACAAAATATTTCGGTCACACAAAATGTACCCAGTTCCTACTATGTTGGACTCTGAGCACTGTGTTGGACTCTGAGAATAAACTCCTTACCAGCTGCTTGATCTTGGGACCCTTATTTAATCTCCTTGTGCCTTGATTTCCTCATCTGTAATAATGGAACCTTCTTCACTGGATAGTGAGGATTAAATAAGACGATAATACCCATTGAAAGGCCCTTAATGATATCTAGCACTGGCAAACACTCAATAAATCTAAGCTGTAGTTATTGCTATTACTATTCAGACACGATTTCTCTTGTCAAGGTGGAGATAGGTGTGTAAAAAGTAATGCAACAAATTGTTCCAGTACAGTGACTGAAGTCTATTGAAAGGCACACGTGAAGGATGTGGTCAGTCTCCTTTGGGTGCAGTGAGCTGGGACAGACTTCAGAAAAGAAGAGACCCTCAGAACGAATTCGCGCAATGAATATGCCAGATATGTCCACTGAGACAGTGGTGGTGGATAGGGTCAGGGAAAAGACTGAGTGGTCAGTAATAGCTGTGAGGCTTGTTGGTCTCTGTGGGGATACAGTCAGCAAGGACCAAGTGTGGTCAAACATGGTGGGAGGCAGCTTGGAGCTCACCCTGAAGGCACTGAGGAGCCATTTAAGACTTTTCGGCAGGGGAGTCACACATCAAATTAGATTGCAGGAATGTCCTACAGCAGCCAGAGTGGGAGCCAAGTGAGTCAAATGGGACAGGCAGTTGGCCAGGAGTCCACACAGGAGAGGATCGATGGCAGGATGCAGGAGGGAGCTGTGAGATCTGAGCTAGGTAGGGAATGTGGGCTCATGGTGCAGAAGTTATACATGTAAAGGCACAACTGGTCCAAGGATGCCTTCAGAGAGGAGCAAGGAGGCTTCTGAGTTTGTTTTAAAATAACAGCTATATTATTGGCGAGGTTCCCCATTCCTACAGCACAGGAAGGAATGAGGGAGAATTACAGGTGAAAGGTACAAGTGGAAGACAACTACCATCCACATGTATTATGCACCGCCTGCATGCCAGGTACTGCACAAAATGTAATATGTAACTTTTACTACCTTGTTAAATCTTCACAGGAGCTCAATGAGGAAAATGCCATTATGATCCCCACCTTACAGATGAGGAAACGGAGGCTCTGATTGTTACATCTCAGGGCTGCAGAGCAGAAGGTGGTAGCTTTGAACTCAGGAACATTTTCCTCCTTGATTCCCATTGTCAATGAAATGAGCAATGCAAGTCCTGTAACTTGGTGTTTCATTACATATCTTCAATGGGAACTGTCAGAGCCCCCATACTGGGTTGCTCCCAGGTGGTCATAGTGTGGGGCTCCTGGGAGGATGTACCAGGCCTTTGAGTAGCCATGGCTACATGCTGTGTAATGTTTACATTGTAACCACTGTAGGAGAGGGCTGCTCCTTTGAGGTGAGTGTTCTTCCCAGACGTAGAGAAGGTTGGGCTTCCAGGGCGGCTGCATCCCACAGCTGCAGGAGACAGCATGGGCAATGACTGCAAGCCAGCAAAATAGGTGGCTCTTCAAGGGAGGCTGGTGCAGATGAGGGCACTCTCTGATTCATAGAGAACAATACCCCTGAGATCTCAGGGACAAGAAAAGTTCCAGCTGAGAAGACACAGGGGACATCTTTGGCTCAAGGCACTGAGGTAACAGGTGAAAGAACATATTTCCCAAGTTTCCTATTTCTGTGGGCCTCAGTTTTCTCATTTGCAAAGTGGAGTAACTCCTCACAGGACTGCGGCGAGAACTAGTGAGGATGCTGATTCAGCAGTAGAGTGACAGGCCAGGTACGCTCCACTAATGTTCCTTTCTGTCCTAGGGAGAGGGCTCCAGGCAACCAAGAGACAGCAAGATGCGCAGTGAAGATCCCATGCATGGCAGTGTCACCACCCAGCAGCAGCAGGTGGGGTGGCTGTGACCCGGGGCTCCTGACAAGTGGGTTGACCTGCAACAGAATTTTGAGAAGGGATTTGGAGGATACTTTTGGAAGACAACCAAAAGAGATTAATTAGCTTGAACAGTGCCCTTAATAATCAGTTCTCGGCCCTGGTTGCATGTAAAAATTGTTTAGCCTTTAGTCTGCACCCCCAGAGACTGAGATTCAAGTGGGGCCAGGTACAGGTATATTTTAAAATCTTCCCAGGATATTCTAAAATGTCCCCAGGGTTAAAATTACCAATTAGGCAAAGGGTGAAGGGTGGCTACTTAGGCTCCACCAGGCATTAGCATGGTCTCTAGGGAGGCTCCCCCAAGCTCAGATACGTTAACAGGCAGCTTTGGAGAAATAGCAACAAAACTTTTCAAGCCAAGGAAATGTCACAGGGCAAACTCATTGGAAGATTCTCCCAGTCATTCAGTGTTTCTACTGGGGTATGGTACATGCTGAATGCTGTGGTCTGGGCCAGCCACAAAATATAGCAACACTTCCTTCAGAATCTCCATTGTCTAGCAGTTCGGGGATGGGAGAATGAACAGAAAAGCTCATGATGGCAGCCCTGTGGCCTAGCGTTTCATGCCTGTATGGTAGGATGCAGTACTGTCCTTGAGCAGAAGGGATTGCTGCAGAAATAATGACTTCAGTTGTGCTCACGACCTAAGTTACCCACAGTGCAGGGCAGGCCATGACTAGTTTGGCCTGGTCTACATCTATGTAGTCAACTTACAACTCTGCAGGAGAGGATCTGCCTGTTTATGGATTACGTTTGACCAACTTTTAAATCCAGCCTGGTTTTTTCCACTACTCCACTCTCTCTGGGTCTTCCTCCCCATTTTCCTGAATGACATTCAGACTCCTACAATTTTTACCTCTGCAACTATAACTAGGATGTCAAGCTGGTTTGCAGTGTTCATTTTTGTGCTGAACCTACCGCAGGCACCAAATGTCTGTTGATTGATTGGTTGTCATCACCAGAACATGATATGTAGCTCAAAGCACAGAAGAGTGATGTTGGGATTGTCTTCTTTCCTACATTGTGCTGATGAGCAAGAGTTGACTGTGATACCTTCTAGGCTGAGTAATTGCCCTTTCTACAAATGCCCTCTTGAGTCCAGAAATATAGAACAGACAATTTCTCTTTATTATCACAGTGATACCTTTATATAATCTCTTGTTGGTTCAGTTATGTTTTAGACCTAACATGTAATCAGCAGAATTTCCACAGTGATCCAACCTGAAGTTTATTTTTACCATTTAACTTTTGAGGAGCTATATTTATTAATTATTATATCCTGATTTAAATGTGTTTCTAAAAGTTTAGAGAGAAAAGACAAAACAAGGCATTTTAAGAGAGCAGATGTCTAAACTCAGGTGCTGAAATAACTTCAGAAACCATCATAGTTTAATGAAGGGCCTGTATAATGTTTGATTTAAAAAACAAGGGTGAAGTAGGCTGATGGGCACAGGAGAAACTCTTAACTTTGAATGTTATAACAGGGTTTGATGTATACATCTCGGAGTCAGTCTATAGACTGATTTTTTTTCTAAGAAAGTAAGTTTGGATTTTAAGAGGAAGAATCCACATGTGAAAAAGTTCTCTCCTAGAAAAGATGCTGCAGAATTTTTAGGTCCTTAAGATGGGCAAAACATAACCAATATTTGGTTATATCTTCAGGCCATTATTATGGGCAAAAAGACAAAATGTTGTAAAGACTTTATAATTTTGCCTTTACACTTGTTTTTAGTGTTCTTACTAAGCTCCTCCATAGCATAAAGTACTTGTGGGAAACCTGCTACTGTTTCTTCAGTCATATCTTCCTCCAGACTTGGTTCTTCATCTGCTTCTTTGCAGGTATATGTATTTTTCATTTGATTATCAATTATCATTGTATTAGTGTTTCTGGTGTAGTATGTTTAGCAGTTCTCATGCCATTTCTTTTTTTTTTCTTTCTCATGATTAACCTGGCCATGTTTGTCCAGATCTTGTTTATTTGAAGCATTGAATTCATTCTTTTTGAATCCTTCTCATCTTCTCTGTCTGAAACCAGTCCCACAGGCGTGACAAGAATTGCATGCTGGGTTCTGGATGGAAATACAGTTAAAATGAAGCACTAATCAGACTGCATCTTGGCCTGTTTCCTTGTTGCTAAAAGTCACATAGCACTAGATAGATAGCATTTGCATCCCCATCGTTCCTATAGGTAGGATTTCTGATATCGGGTCACAAGACTGTTTAGGAACTGACTTGCATCCTCATTGTTCCTGTAGACAGGGTCTCTGACATTAGAATCATATGGTTTTTGCTTAAGAATCACTTAAGAAGATTTTTTCTGGCCCCAAATTCTAGCAACCAGTTTAAAGACTCCCCCCCCCAACCCCCACAGAGGAATGTGATCAGCATGAGAACACAGCTTCTTAATCTCTCTATCCAATGACTTTACCCTGCACTCTTTAACCAGTCAATGATCTCCACACTTTGGCCCGCTCCAAAACTCTTATCCAAAACCCTATCTCCAAACTCCTTGGGGAGATGGATTTGAGGTTTCCTGCCATCTCCTCACTCAGCTACCCTACCACTGAATCTCCTTCTTGCTGCAACTCAGTGTCTTAGTGTGTCGACTTGTTGTATGCATTGGGCAAAGAACCTATTACAGTTTTAGGTCTTTCCTTAGAGCTGTCTTTTGAGGTGAGAGTGTTACTTATCCACTGCTCCTTTGTGGCTCAGTGATGCAGAAGTGAAGAAAAAAGATTAATGGCAGCTGAGCACCAGCCCTGGCTGGACGGTCTGAGTTCTGCTTTCTTTTCTTTTCTTTTTACACATTCTGTACCAGCGACCATTCCACTCAGCCAAAGGTGCATCCTGTCCTATGGGATTAGCTGAGCCCTCTTCCCCAACCTGGCAGAGTCATCTGCATTGTGGAAGCTCTGGTGACCTTTCCTGCCCTGGTCTGACCCTCCTTCCTCTGCTGGGGCAATAGCAGCGCATCAAAGTACCTACTCTCAATGACTTTTCCTTCACTTTCCTCAGAGCTGCTGCGCTTGACTCTGGTCCTCTTCTTTTCCGATTGGAAAACATTACTGAGATTTCTCATGACTTTTAAATTGCCTGCAGTCTGTTTTGAGGCATACGGACAGCATTAGAGGCCCTGACATGCTGCTCACTGCTTGTATAGACAATCTTTTTCTTTCCGTGGCCACTACTTCCATCAGTTTCAGTGTGAGGTGGCTCCCCCTTCACTGTTTGGTTGCTCTTGGTGAGCTAGAGTTGAAATTCCCAGTGGAAGTTGAATGTAAGTCCCAGTGGAAGGGTGAACACAGGAAATCTTCCCTGGAAACCAGATAAAAGGTAAGTAGTGAATAATTATAATTAAAAATTTGGTGAGCGTTCACCTTGAATTTAGATGTTTGCATTTATTTAAAATCTTCTAAATTGTTGTTTGTTATTTCTAGGTAGGCATTGTAGTTTAATTAAATCCATGCTTTCATCTTTATGAAGAAATATATTTTAATGGGAAGCACATGCTTGCATGATTTTTAATCTTGCTTTCTCTCAGTTGTCAGAGCAAGTCTAATTATTTGCTTATGAAACTAAAATCAACTACCACCTTGTGGAAGCTATCAGAATTGCAAGCATATTGTAAAACCTTAAAGGATGGTTCTCAACCTTGGTAGCACAGGTGAATCACCTGGTGAGATTTTAAAAAGTACCATGACCTAGGCCACACCTCAGATGGGTCTGAAGTGGTACCCCATGCATTGGTCTTTTTGGAAGTCTCTCAGGTGATTCTGAAGCAGTGTCCATCTGCTTCTTCTTGTTCTTCTCTCCTTGACTGCCACTCCTCCCTGCCACATCCTCTCAAACCAACTCCATCCCTAGGATCTCCAAGCTCTTTCTCTGCACAAGTCACCCTAAATAGTCCAAAGTCAGTATCCCTCCTTCCATCAAAATACTCATTCTCTTCTAACTCATGGGTTAAAATCTAAGTTGAGTCTATCCAGGATTCTTGCACTGTAAATGAGAACAGCCAAGGAAAATGCTTCAGGCCATCCCCCAGTAAATAATCTATGTTGGCAATTTAGGCTGATACAGAGCACTCCATACCAGCTAGACAGGCGTCCTTCCACCTACTGGGCCATCTGATCATTTCCCAAACAGTGTTCCATCGTTTGTTCAATGTCTTTTTAAGTTGATGCCTGACACAAGATTTTCCATCAGAGTCACAATGCAGTGGGCCCATATAAGCAGTCCTACAATTAAAATAAAAATTTAAAAATCTTACTTGTTTTATTCAGCATTTTTCTAGATTGTTTATCAGCAGAACCTCTCTTTTCTAGAATGCTTATTAGCCCTGTGATGAAAAACTCTTTAATAGATAAGATACGCTGCTCTGGACCCTTCCCTTATAAGATCCACCTCTCGCTTCTGTGTCTTATGGTCCTGCTTTCATGTAGAAAGCAGTGCTTTCGGTGAATTTCTCAGGGCTGCATTTTGCAGTCCTTTTTCTCTCACTTCCATAACAGCCCTGAACATTTATAGGCCTTTCCAGGTCAGATATTTTAAATCTTGATTAATATTTTCAGGCTGAGTTGAGAAGCCATAAAACATACCTAGGCTGGGGAAATCTTACAAAAGTTGCTTTACACCCAAGAATGCAAAAATGCAGGCACTTCTATTTTGAGAAAAAAGTGACCGCTCCAGCTGGTGTCATCACTGGTCACTGCTAATTGGGATCTGAATGTTTTAACTTGCATGAGTCATCACTGGCCATGCTGTACCTCTGCATTTTCCCGAAGAGCTGCCGAAGGTTTGTGCAGGAGGGGCAGCTGGAGATGAGAGTCTAAAAGTGCCTTTTCTCCCTTTTTCAGTTTTCTGGCTGTTCCCTGAGGAGTTCACACCTGTCTTTCTCTGTCCTTTTCATCTTTCTCTAGGCTGCTTTCTTAGGACTAAAAGGTGGAGGGCCTGTGCACAACAGGCAACAATTCTTCTTCTGAACGATCCTTCTCTCTTTTTCGTCTTTCTTACCCTCCCCTCTGCCTTAGCATCAATGCCTGCAGTGAATTCCCCAACAGACAACACAGCACATACTCAGAGAACAGCAAACACAGCTTGCCAAATAAATGAAGACAACACCATTAAAAGTAGAATTTGCCACATTTTCTTAATCCAGTCTGTCACTGATGGACATTTGGGTTGATTCCAAGTCTTTGCTATTGTGAATAGTGCCGCAATAAACATACATGTGCATGTGTCTTTTTAGCAGCATGATTTATAATCCTTTGGGTATATACCCAGTAATGGGATGGCTGGGTCATATGGTACATCTAGTTCTAGATCCTTGAGGAATCGCCATACTGTTTTCCATAATGGTTGAACTAGTTTACAATCCCACCAACAGTGTAAAAGTGTTCCTATTTCTCCACATCCTCTCCAGCACCTGTTGTTTCCTGACTTTTGAATGATCGCCATTCTAACTGGTGTGAGATGGTATCACATATACACCATGGAATACTATGCAGCCATAAAAAAGGATGAGTTTGTGTCCTTTGTAGGGACATGGATGCAGCTGGAAACCATCATTCTTAGCAAACTATCACAAGAACAGAAAACCAAACACCGCATGTTCTCACTCATAGGTGGGAACTGAACAATGAGATCACTTGGACTCGGGAAGGGGAACATCACACACCGGGGCCTATCATGGGGAGGGGGGAGGGGGGAGGGATTGCATTGGAAGTTATACCTGATGTAAATGACGAGTTGAAGGGTGCTGACGAGTTGATGGGTGCAGCACAGCAACATGGCACAAGTATACATATGTAACAAACCTGCACGTTATGCACATGTACCCTAGAACTTAAAGTATAATAATAATAATAAATAAATTTTAAAAAAAATAAAAAATAAAATAAAATAAAAGTAGAATTTGATGTTTTGAAAATCTGTAAAGGAATTTGGGGAGAAATCAGAACTGTATTGGCTTTTCTCGCCTTTATGTTATGAGCTGGTATAGCTCTTTTTGGGAACTACTTTTGTGAGCACCGTAACCTTTTTCCATTTTGGTCACCCAAGGGTGCCATGCTGCCTGTTGTGGTACTGGCACAAGTTGCTCAAAGAAAGGAAAGATAAAAAGAGACAGTGTACCTGGAAAAGGCCCCTGAAAGGACACGAGTTTGATCAGGGTCCTGAGGAATGTGTTGAGTTTAGCCAGAACAATAAGGATGAAAAAGTTAAGGCTGTCTTCCAACCACTTTGGTTTCCTCAGCCTTAAACACAGCTGGAGCGAAATAGGAGGGGCCTCAGCCCTCAGCCTTGATCTGTGGCAGACTGCTGTTCTGCCAAGGCCCCAAAGTCCATGACATCTCTCTGGAACATGGAAAAACACCTGGTCCCACTGAATCCACAGTGAAAATAATTCCCCAGCTTAATGATAAAGCCCTTGTGGAGTCAAAGCAGCAAAGGATCCAAGGCTAATGCATGGGTTGCTTTCAAATCATTAATAACAATGACAATGCTAATAACATTAGTGTGGGGGGAAAAAGGGAGGATAAGAATGGGTCTTCTAATCTGTCATTTGGAGCCGTCCTGTTTTATAGCCCATGGAAGATGGCTTTCCCTGCTCTGTGTTCTCATCTTTGGATCCCAGATACAAATGTGAAGAGAATGGGCACGTTTCCTGGTGGGTCCTGGCTTCTACAGACCTTCAGGACATTGCCTGAGAGCCATGTAAGCTGCAAGGGCAAAGAAGCAGGGCTCGAAGAGGGAGAAATGTGCGGCATAAGCACCAGGAACAAACTCAATGAAGCAGACAAGAAGGAGCCCCCAGGCTGGAGCTGACCCTGGTGAGTAGCCCATTAGCATAATTGTTTTGTGAAATGCTAAATCAAGCTAATTACCACATGCCTTACCTCATATACTTATCTTTTGCTTGTTTGTTTGTTTTTTTGGTTAGTTGGTTGGTTGGTTTTTAGAGACAGAGTCTTGATCTGTCACCTGGACTGGAGTGCAGCAGTGCAATCATGGCTCGCTGTGGCCTCAAATTCCTGGGCTCAAACGATCCTCCCACCTCAGCCTCCCAAAGTGTTGGGATTGCAAATGTGAGCCACCGCGCCCAGCTGATTTTTGTGTGTGTGGTTGAAACACTTAAAATCTATTATGTGAGCAATTTTCAAGTTTACAATATATTGGTATTAACTATAGTCACTATAATGTGAAGTAGATCTCTTGAACTTATTCTTCCTGTCTAATTAAAATTTTGTGTCTCTGTCTAATATGTCCCCAATCTCCCCACCCCAGCCTCTGGTAAACACCATTCTACTCTGCTTCTATGAGCTCAACTTTTATACATACATCAAAATATCATGTTGTACACCATAAATATACACACTTTTTATTTGCCAGTTAAAAAAAGAAAGAGGTATTCACATTTTAAAAATAATAATTGTTCTGGGTCAAACCATCAATCCATCCAGCCTAGCAGCCCTGGTCCGGTGCAAAATTAAAAAGCAGAAGACAAGCTCTTCAGCACTCTCTCCCCAGTCTAAAGAGAGCTTCAGCCTCTGCATTCTTCACCTCCTCTGCCTGCCTGCCTCTTCTCCTGATCGTCTAGACTTAAAGTTTGGGGGATTCCTTGAGGTCATCTAGTTGAAAGTTCTCATTCACGCTAGTGGAAGTACGAGAATCACTCCACTAACTAGGGGCCAATCAGGACTAAAACACAGGACTTCTCACCCTGAAATCTTTCCACTATGTCAACTTGCTTTTGCTCTTTTTCTTTTTCCAAATTTATCTCTAAGGAAAGATTTGTAAGTCTTTTACTTTAAAGTGTAATTTACTACTTGCTTAAAAGTGTAGCCCTTCTAACAACCTTATGTGAAAAGAATAGTGTTACTGTTATAAAATAAGAGAAAATTTTTTAGAGAAGGTGGCTCTCGAGCAACATCTTACAGAGGGCAAGGCTTTGATAGCAAACGTCAGGGAAAGGTATCCTGGGCAAAGTGAGGGGATTGAGCAAAGGTAGAGGGGCAAGAAGGGGTCTGTCTTAGAGAAGAGGAAGAGAATGAAGCCTGGCTTAATTAGAGTGTGCATGGGCAGGACATAAATAGATGAAGGTGGAAAGTCTGAGAACAAATTTTTGCCAAAATGTTAGTGAGTTTCCCTATCAACCCAAGAACATTAACACTTTTTTTTTCTTTTTTTTTTTTTGAGACAGAGTCTTGCTCTGTTGCCCAGTCTGGAGTGCAATGGCATGATCTTAGCTCACTGCAACCTCCGCCTCCCAGGTTCAAGTGATTCTCCTGCCTTAGCTGTAGCTGGGATTACAGGTGCCCACCACCATGCCAAGCTAATTTTTGTATTTTTAGTAGAGACAGTGTTTCACCATGTTGGCCAGGCTGGTCTCGAACTCCTGACCTCAGGTGATCTGCATGCTTTGGCGTCCCAAAGTGCTGGGATTACAGGCATGAACCACTGTGCTAGGCCAACATTTACACTTTTAACAAGTCTTTTGAAGGTCAGTCAATCCAAGGAAGTCAAATCTCTAATGGTGGTAATCCCAGCCCAGAACCTGGCCAGTAAGGAAGGTGTTTCAGATAAATCCCTTCTATCCTGTTATAAAGCTCCCTCCTAACATCTTTTTGCTGTTAGGTTTTATCTGAGTCTAAAGGGTACTGAGGCCTTTGGACCTCTTGGCAGATGGGGAGGAGTTCTCAGAGGCTTCCCTGTGCAGGTGAATTTTAGGAGACAGCTCAGAGTTGTGGTTAAAAGCACAGACCCTAAGGCCAAGTAGCCTGGGCTTCAAGTCCAAGCTCTGCACCTCTGGGAAAGTTACTTAAGCCCTGTGTGCCTCAGTTTCCACATGTGTAAAGTGTCGATGCAAATCAGAGTATTCAGCCCCTTGAGTTGTTCAGAAGATGAAGGTTTAATACATTTATTGCTGAGCATGGCATGTAACTAGTGCTAGGTGTGAGCTACTATCATGATGACCACTACTGTTGCTGACGATGCTGTTCTCTTTCTTCGCAGCCCTTCTTTTCTTCTATAGAGTAAACAAATGATATTCTTCCTATTTGAACAGCACTTTACAGTTTGTGACTACTTTCATACACATTTTGTCTTTAGTAGGGGTTGTTAAAGTAAATTAAAATGGAGACTCCCTGATTGGACAAAACCAGTTAGGCCTCATAAGCGACCTAAGCCTTGCATGATGTGCAAACATAAGGGAAACTTAACTCGAGCTATTTCTTGCAAACCCCTGTATTAAAACAAAACAAAACAAAACAGAATTTAAGTTCAACCAATCAAAAATAGCCAACAACCTTATAACTATATAACTAGGGACTTTCCAATTGGATAGGCCATATGAGGCAACTGTATAACTGTAACCAATCAAATACGTTATTTGCTTTAAATCTGTATCTGTTCTATAAAAGCTGCACCCTGCTCCACTCGCTTGCATTCCCTCAGTGGAGCACCTGAACTGCTTCTGATTTAGAGCTGCCCAATTCATGAATTATTGTTTTATCAAGTAGACTCTTTAAAAATTGTATTGTGCCTCAGTTTACCTTTTTTGTTTGTTTTGTTTTGAGACAGAGTCTTGCTCTGTCGCCCAAGCTGGAGTGCAGTGGTGCGATCTCAGCTCACTGCAACCTCTGCCTCCCAGGTTCCAGCGATTCTCCTGCCTCAGCCTCCCTAGTAGCTGGGATTACAGGCACACAACACCACGCCCAGATAATTTTTATATTTTTAGTACAGACAGGATTTCACCGTGTTGGCCAGGATGGTCTTGATCTCTTGACCTCATGATCTGCCCACCTCGGCCTCCCAAAGTGCTGGAATTACAGGCGTGAGCCACCCCGCCCAGCTGCCTCAGTTTACCTTTTTAACAGGGTGTTAACACTTTCCACATATGAAGATGAGTAAAATAGCCAGAAGAGTAGTAAATAGACTTTTCCTAAACTACCAGGGCAGCAAATGGTAAATGAACCAGATCTGGCTTTATCAATTAATTTTTTAAATTCATCCATGTGTTGTTATTCATCTACCCACATTTTTTTAACCATCTGTTCTGTGTCAAGCATTGTGTAAATTGCTGGTGATATGGGTATAAGACACTCAATCCCATTTCTCCAGGGCTCATGGGCTCATGGGGAGCTGGAGATCATGTAGACAGTGTGGTGGTGTGAGTAGGGGAGAACACCATTTGCCCCAGAAGACTTAGAGGAGCCGGGAGGGAGGTCAGCAGAGGTTCCAAGGAGTAGGAACCCAGAGGTAAGTCTGGAAAGAGAAAAACGAATCATTAAGCACGGAAAGCAGGAAAGGAAGGCCACCTCTTCCCTCTCTAACCCCACCCGTGCCCCAGCGCAGGTCCTTCCTGGGACTGGCAAAACTCTTGAATTCAAAAACAGAGCGAAGCAGAACTCCCAGTACTTGCTGCATGCCTCATAGGTGCTCAGAGTGTTGAGGTTCAGTCCACGGGCACTCAGCATCTAACTCGGGGATTGAGAACTGAGCAGGGCAAATGATGAGAAAACAAAGGCAGCAGGACGAGGGCAGGTACTGTATGCACAGTGTGGCCTGGAAGTGGAACTGCCTCCAGGTGATATACACAGATGCCAAAAGGGGATCAGCCTGCTGGGTGTGTCTCTGACTTGTCTTGGCCACCCATAATATAACATCAGCTCCCTTTCACACACCACACACTATGCAGAAGACCCTTTACATCTGTTACCTGTTTCATTTCACCTGTTGATGTTCAAGAGCAGACTTTGTAGAGAATTAGAAAATGGAGGCAGAAAAGGGTAACTAATTTGCCAGAGGTGGCTAAATTAGTTATCTACTGCTATTCACAGATTACCCCAAAACTTAGTGCCTTGGAGCCACAATAATGACTTATTATCTCTCACAGTTTCTGTGAGCCAGGAATTCAGCCTGGACACCGCAGCAATGTCTAGTCTCTGTTCCCACAATACCTAGGGCCTCTGCTGGAACACGCAATGACAGGGGACTGGAATCATCTGCAGGCTGACTCGCTTACATGCCTGGGGGTGGATGCTGGCTGCCTGTGAAGCCCTTTGCTACGGCTGTTGAGTGGAATACCTGTGAGTGGCCTCTCCGTGTGGTCTACGCTTCCTCACAACATGGTGGTGATATTCCAAGAACAAGTATCCAGAAAGAAAAAGAGTCAGGCAAAATACATTGCCTTTCATGAGCTTACCTCAGCGGTCATGGCACCCCACCTCCACCATATTCTTTTCATTGAAACAATTACAGACATCCATCCAAATCCAAGGAGGAAAAAAACCAAACAAACAAAAAACCATAACTACAGACCTCTCAATTTTCCAAGATCAATGTCAATGTTTCATTAAAAAGAGTATGTGGGATGGAGTATATATCGGAAATCTCTGCCTAAATAATCTTCCACAGTGATGTGAACTGGGTCCTATCTTTCCTATGGCTATACCCAAACACCTGCCTTCTCGCAATACCAGCTCTGCTACTGGGAGGGAGACACACTTGTCCACAGATGTCTGAGTACCCAGAGGTATGCTCTCCGGGTTCCCATGCTGGGTGACCTTCCGTTGCTTTGGAGAAGGTGGCCATTCCCTGAGCCTTGTCTTCTTTTGACTTCCTTGTCCTCTGAGCCCCAACCAGAGCTTTCAGAGAAATGCATGTGACAGAACCTCAAGCTGGTCAAGCTCAGAAGATTAGCACCAGGCTAAACAGCAAAATGAGTTTGCCTTCCAGCCTCTGTGTTTTGGAGAGGACATCCTTAACCTTGTTTCCAGCTGTTTCTGTATTTCTATGCTGCCTATCACCTTTTAGACCCAGATGCGATATGAATTATTCATTTGATTTGGGGCAGGTGCACCCATTTCCTTCCCGAACCCCAGGGGCAGGCATAGGAAATTAATTCACAACATCTGTAGCTGAAGTCACTTGCAATTTCCACACCAAGGAAAAAATAAAAATGTGGGACTTGAGAAAGCTCCAAAGTGTTGAGAATACTCATCAGCGGTTCTTCATTGCCTCTGTAGAGACAAAAAATGGGTACTGATTCCTGTATGAAAGGTTTATGTTTGTTATCAAAAAAGGGTTTTTCAGTCCTGGAGGTTACAAGGCCCTGTAATAGTGACTAGGGCATGTCACAGAAGCTCTTCCCTGGAAATCTTAAGACAATAAAGGCCAGGCACATAATCCCTGTAATCCCAGCACTTTGAGAGGCTGAGATGGGAGGATCCCTTGAACTCAGGAGTTTGAGAACCTGGGAAACATAGCAAGACGTCATCTTTACTAAAAATTAAAAAAAAATTAGCCAGTCTCGTTGGCATGTGGCTGTAGTCCCAGCTACTCAGGAGGTTGAGGCAGGAGGATTGCTTGATTCCAAGAGATAGAGGCTGCAGTGAGCTGTGATAACGCCACTGCACTCCAGCCTGGGCAATAGAGCAAGACCTTGTCTCAAAAAGAAAAAAAAAAAAAAAAGACACAAAACGACTTGGACACAGAGGATGTACCTGCTGACTACTTAAGGTTCCCTTCAATTTGACTCTTCTGTTATTCACTGAGTATTCCAGGGCTAATAAGTTGAGGCTCTGTCCCTAAAGAGGGTAGAATTTCAGAGTTTCTTCACCCTGGGTGTTAAATGAGCTTGAAGGGCAAACCTTAGAGATGGTCACTAGCAGCGCTCCAGACTGAAGGCCAGCCCTCACTGCTCTGGATTTCCTAGCAGCTTAGTTATTATATGCCCTCCGTCATTAGAACTGCCATTGTGCTGCTACCTTCAGCATTTTTTGAAGCTGACTTTTTCTTATTATAAACTTAAAAATATTCTGGAGCAGTCCTGATTCTCTAACTGTGTCCTCAAACATGGGAAATTTCTGACTGAGAGGATTGCATTTGAATGTAATAAAATATCTGTAGACTCTTAGACCTGGGCAAGGAGAGGAAGTATTTTCTGAGGTCTCCATCAAGTACCAGGGGTTCTTCTAGGTGTCCTTAGGGCCTCTTGGGTGGAGGAGACGGCAGTTAGTGAACAGACTCCAGAACCGCCCCTCCCAGATTTCACTACAGCAACCTCTGTGTATCTATTTATCAGGCACATACTGAATCAAGGGGTCCTCATTAAAATAAATTTAACAAACTCTAACCCAACTCATCGGTTTGTAGAAAGCAAGATGGATGCCAAAAGAGGGCCACTTCTTACCCACAATAATGTGAAATGACTTTTACCCAAAGAGAATTATTTAGACACTCAAAACCCCAGCTCTGTCACATTTCCTTTCAGAAAAGTCATCTTTGCACTGAGTATTTGGACTGTAGATCATGCAGCTTTTTATAGCTTAAAGCCATTGTGTGTGGAGGAGCTATGGAAACAGAAAGTTTACAAGGTATTAACTGCCTTCCCAGAATTACCCTGATAGGAAGGGTCTTTTTTGTTTTTTCTCTTTTGCATCCATTTTTGTTATTTCAGTAATTACTCTATCTGGACTCTTGGGACACTTAGACACCTGGCTAAATTGATTCTTTTCACACTTCAATTTGAAAAGAATCTTATGCCATAAAATACATCTACCCTGATTCTTTTCTTCATTGCCATTTGATCTGGGAACTGTTTGGCCTTAGCAACCCCTACTGATTGATAAGTGTGAACTACAAGGAAGCCATGTAACAACAATTCTAAGTGGTTATGGTTATTTATGGCATGAAATTTAGCAAATGCATCTGCTGCTAGAAATATTTGACATAAAATTTCCAGAAAAAAAAAATCCTCTTAACACTGAGAGCTGAATTTTTGTTAAGAATCTTTTATTAGGTCATCCCCAGGATGATAACTGAAAGTATTATTAATTACGGCTATAATTCTCTATATTAGCATTATTATATAGTATTATAATATTATACACTAATATATAGAACTGTATATTGCTATAATTCTATATGTTAGTATTTTATATAATAGTATTGCATACTATTATGGTGATGTTGAGATTGGGACACTCAACATAATTCCAGGATGCATGTTCTTTGTCACCTTGTTGGACCAGCTATCCCTTTACATGTCTTTAGAGTGCTTTTTGGCTAGAAATCACATCTGTTTCTTTTAAAAGCATATTCAGAAAGTCATTTAATCTTTTCATGGAAATGCCGAGCTATCATTAAGAATTTCAAGTTGCTTCAAAATTAAAAAGTGAATGAATACTAAAGAACTGTGAGATTTGGTGAGGAAATTTATCTCCACCTCAACCGATCCCAACCTAGATATTTTTAGTATGCATTTTTAAAATTTTTATTTTTAGTAGCTTTTCTGCCTTCTAGCTCACCTTTTCTTTTCACTTCTAGTTTGGGAAAATAAATCGCTGTGTATGTTATGATTAGGTGCAAAGTAAGAGCTAATGGATTCCAAGTGGGACAATTGAGCTCCAACATACTGAGCTCTAGGACAGCCATGTCAACCACTCAAGCTTTTTGTTTCCTCTTGGGTCCTCAGCTGCATTTCAGATCACTGCTTGCAGGGCAAGCAACTTTGGGCTAAGGATATTTTACTGTAATTACTATGACTGCTGCCATTTCAACTACAAGAACTCCTGTTATATCTTGTCAAATATTCAGATGCTGCCTAGTATCCTTTACAGGAATATTGGTATGCAAAAACCAAAAAGGGTCTGTTACATGGTAAACTCATTTACAGCATATTCCTTTGCAAGTATACCTAAAATGGTCATGTGACTCAATTTTTGTGATAAATGATATTAACTTATTATTGGTATTATGCAATTATTGATTCATTGATTTATCAAATATTAATTGAACATTGACTCAGTGCCGGGTACTGTTCTAGGGTGGACATATTGCAGTGGACAAAAGAAAGTCCTTGTCTTCATGGATCTTATATCCTATTAGGGTTTGTTAATTTGGACTGCAATTTTAAAATGCCTGCAAAATTTAATCACACTCATCCTCATGTGACCTTCGAAAAACTTTGAGAAGTAGGCAGGGTGGGTACTAACCGTGCATTTCACAGATGAAGAGACTTACTTGGATTTTCCTCTTCCCATCTGGTAGAACTCAGGAAGGACTGAACTGAGTGAACTTTGTCAGGAGAGACAAAAGGGCTGAGTGTGTGAGTGAGTATGCACAGTGTGCGCACACCTGGGTGTCTGCACTGTGAAGCCTAAGGATCCTGAACCGAGATGGATGTGGGTTCAACCTGCTTTGGAGCATCTCCTTTCCCTCCCAGATGCCCTCTTCGCTCTGTCTTTCCATCTCTGCAGGAAGTTGTGTGGAATGAGGAGGAAGGATCTGCTGGGCGTGGGCGTGCCCTTACTCCCCAGCTATCATGCTTAGTAGGTTGGGGGAGCAGCATCTCAAGTGGGAGCAGGTACTCCCATGTGTGTGGGCATCGCGCAGGAGCAAAGCAGTGACACAGCCATTTACAAGAAAGGACATGCTTGTCACAAACAGCACAGCAAACCTCTGCAGAGACTCACCGAGAAAGCATTGACCGCAGGACACGAATCACACGTGTCTCTCGTCAGGAAGCATTTCTTAAGTGTTCTGATGCCCATTAGCTCCCCCACAGTGGCAGGGCAGGTTGTGAGAAGCATGACGGAGCAGGAGGCTGCCCTGACCACCCACTCCTTGGCATTCAGCTTCCGTATCACCTTCCCCCTTTGAGGACACTGACAAGGAGTCTCCCTGGTGGTCAGACAGGGCAGAGGTCCCTTCCTGCAGAAAGCCTCCAGGGATAAAGAAGAATAGAGAATCTAAGGGAATCCCAGGGAACCCCCATAGAAACTGAGATTCACCACCTGCATGGGCCAGCAGCCCCTGCATCCCTGATTCCCACCCCTCCTAAGGCACATCACATTTTCTGCTGTGAACGTTTCAAAATATTCATACATAAAAATTAATATTTTATTTTTATGGTTCCTCATGTTCTCAACTCTCAAATGGGAGCAACTCTGCCACCTGCCATGGAAGCTGCGAGGATTGAAAAAGTTGCTGTGAGAAGGAGCGACAAAGGGCATGCTGTGCTCGTGTCTACCTGAGGGTGGCTCAGCACCCAGGAAGGCTCCATAGCTGGGCAGGGCCAGGCAGAGCTGGGCTGTCACCTCTGTTCTGTATTAGTGGCTCTGAATTTAAGTCTCTTCAAAAACGGATGAGGACACCTACTAACACCTACTACACAGGATGATAGTAAGGATTAAATTAATACCATGCATGT
Organism: Theropithecus gelada; assembly: GCF_003255815.1. NCBI lineage: Eukaryota > Metazoa > Chordata > Mammalia > Primates > Cercopithecidae > Theropithecus > Theropithecus gelada. Next base: position 1,302,495 of record NW_020257641.1, on the reverse strand, counting down.
ACAGTGACCTTTCATGTCCACGGCTTCTGCATTCATGGATTCATCCAACTGAAAATCAAAAATACTTGAAAAAAAATGGATGGTTGCATCTGCACTAAACACATACAGATTTTTTTCTTGTAATTGTTCCCTAAACAATATAGTATAACAATTATTTACACAACATTTACATCGTATTAGTCATTCTAAGTAACTTAGAAATAAAGTACGCAGGAGGATATGTGTAGGTTATACGCACACACTACACGATTTTATATCAGGGACTTGAGCATCTACAGATTTTGGCACTTACAGGGGACCTGGAACCAATCAATTCCCAACAGATATCAAAAGACAACTGTATTCCCCAGAATGGGTTCCAGCATATAATAAGTACTCCAGAAATGAAAGCTGAAGTTGGAGATGTATGAATCTCAGAACATTGGTTTCATCCACAGACCATGTGGATTAAAGATAAGATAAATTGCCTGTAATCCCAGCACTTTGGGGGGTCGAGGCGTGCAGATCACGAGGTCAGGAGTTCGAGACCAGCCTGACCAACATGGAGAAACCCCATCTCTACTAAAAATACAAAATGAGCGGGATGTGGTGGCACATGCCTGAAATCCCAGCTACTTGGGAGGCTGAGGCAGGAGAATCGCTTGAACCCGGGAGGCGGAGGTTGTGGTGAGCCAAAATCTGCCATTGCACTCCAGCCTGGGCAACAAGAGTGAAACTCCATCTAAAAAAAAAAAAAAAAAAATTAAAGAGCAAAGGCTTCAAGACAGGGACTTTCAGGTTAGTATCGGGAGGATGCAGGGTTGAGACAGCCAGACTGAAAGTCTGTATTATTGCAAACTGCCTCAAAGCCTATTTTTTTTTCCAGCTATCTTTTGGACCTTATTGGTTCTAATTTGCTTAAAAGGGCTTCCCTTTGGGAGGGAACACCCAATACCATCTGCTTCATTGTTTTGTGGGAAATATATGCAGTTAAAAGGGGAAAACAGTATTTGCCCAGTCTGAAGCTTTTGGTGCTCTCCCACAACTATTTGACCTGAATATATTAAATATTGTAATGTTTTGTTACATGTCCCAGGGCAAAAAAAAAAATCCAGGCTATCACTTATTAGCTTTCTGTTCCTGGATCCTTCCACAGTTGATTCGATGGAGCAAAAGATAGTGGGGAAATCCAAAGGTAAAGGTTAAATTCTGTTTTATTATGTTTACAGGATTTAAAGGGTAAGTCAGGAAGTGCTTACATAACATCAAGTGAAAGTGGTGGATTAGTAACCGGAGCGAGACTTAAAAGCAGCCTTAATCCTCCGAATCTCCAGGGGTGAAAGGTCAACCTCTAACACCAGGTTGTGTAAAGAATGGAGAAGGCACAAGCTTCTGTTTCATCATGGCCCTGCTAATCCACTGAGGAAATGAGCAGCCGGGGGCTTGGGGAGAGGTAAACGCCTCCTCCAAGGAAAGCCACCTGTGAATTCAGCCAAGGAGGACGTAATTAAAGTCAGAAGGGCCTGGTGCGGGGCGGGGGCAGGCAGACGGACACAGCCCCCAGCTGCAGCGTTTGACAGCGGGCAGGGGGCTTCAACCACCTCTGAGGAGTCGACTGTGCCGGCCCCCCAGCCAAACCTGCACGCGGACCATCGCTTTTTTCCCAACAGGCTCTTGCCATTCTGAAAAGTGGGCTGGCAGACCAATGACAATCACACATACATGGACACACACGCACAGACACACACACACATACACGCAACCTCATCAGTAATTCTGGAAGAGGCTGGTTGACATACTAAAAGAGTCAGTTGCCACGCACAGGGGTCCGAAGAAATATTAATAAATCAGACCTGCCTCACTTGTTCTCTTGCTGGCTTGCTCTCTCTTGCTCATCAAAAATGGAAAAAAAGAAAAAAAAAAACTTTTCTTACTCATGAATATAAGATTTAAATAGATCCTCTAAAATTATATTCAGACTTGTCCCCTAGGATTTTAAATACTTTTGGAAGTAATTGCCTGTAATACATTGAAGCGTGTTTATCTAGAGATCTGAGCTGCTGACTGTCCATCTCCATATCCATCTCACTGTCTACCTACTTATTGATCGGATATGTATTTAAAGCATCTTAAGACACAAAAATAAACCTGAGGGCAAGGGTGACATCATATGGATATGAGCGCTTAAAAAAAGAGAAGCCTGATTGTAAGGACAGCAAAATCCATGATGCGGACACCTTTTTCTCCTCTATCTCCCTTGGCAGCCATTTTTGGCCAAGAAAAGAAGAGTCAACTTTTGGATCCTCAGCCCCTGGCTTTGCCCAAGAAAGCCAGGGAAGGAATCTTTCCCTGAATTCCCCATAAAACTACAGTGCGTTACATGGAACATTTAAAGTCCACGACTTAGTAAACGTCTTTCTTCCATGCATGGACAAATTGGAACTTTGGATACAATCAATTTACAAAAGAAAGTTTGAACACGTTTCGGCACAAAGCTAAAAAAGCTTTCAGAGTAGCCGTTCCATATTTATTCTGAGCTGGCCTTTATTAAATCACTGGTGAAAAACACGGAGATTCGTCTCAGCTGTAGTTTCATCATCTTAAAACAGCAGAGGCATTTATCTTATGAAATTGCAGAAGTCAAGCCCTGTGCAGACTGATGGCTCCAAGGTGCTTTCGGCATTAGTATCTGATTGTCTCGCCTAAGGTGTTTATGACGCGTGCGGCTGTTAATAGCTTATGCTGTTCATTTTTTACAGAATTTGTGGTTTAAGCAATATGCTTAGAATATCTCAAATATTTCTTTCCTTCTTTTAAAAAATGGTATCAAACTGTTTCACGTGAAATACGAAAAGTGCTTAGTTGCATATATTTGATTATTTGCCACCCTTTCCCCTCCTTCAGAACTCTCAGCTCTTTCCTTGATGTTTCAGAGCCTGGCTCATTCCCACCAACTAGTTTCTTCATTAAGTCAAAACAAATAACCTAACTGCATTTGGAAAATGAGGGTGATAATTAAGTATTTGTTTCTCTTGGGATATGGGTTTTAAAAAATAAATCATATACAAGATTCAAGTGCACACCATGAAGAGCATCTAAGCTTGCTTGATACTTAAGGTGGGACTGAGGATTGCAGTTTTATTCAAACACCCACTGCATCAGAGCTCCAGAAACAACTGCCGCACGACACTGACTTGGCTCTACAAAGGGCTAAATTTTGCTTGCCCCTTGATACAATCATTTGGTATAGTGAAATTTGATGCCAAAATGGTTCCCCTACATGGCTGACAATGCCCCTCAGCCCTACTAGAGCATTACTTCAGTGGGGGAAAGAAGGAGGGATAGGAATCTTTAAAAACTAAAGTTGAAATCAAAGCAATTTAAACTGGAAATTCCACTCACAAGGAAACTGGTTAGGAAAGGAACTGGTTATGGTAAATGGGTACAGGGTCAACAGTCAAGGCACAGTGATTTATTTAAAAAGAAACTATTTCTAAGTTCTGACCCCCAATCTTAGAGAGAATGAGGGGCCCCAAAAGGAAGTTGTGTCTAGTGTGTTTATGGGTTAGAAATCGTGGGAGATGTCAGGACAGTGGCAGCACACCAGCCTGGATACCCAGTTGGCCTATGGCAGGACAGCAGGGCACAGGGCATGTGAAGGAGGGACAAAGTCCTAACTCGAAACCTTTCAAACCTCTTTCCTCACCTCTGCATTTGGAGTCTGGTGTTGAGATGAGGGCGAGCCCTATGGAAGAGAATTTGCATAGTTTCATTTTGCCTAAATGCAATAATGAAATAGATTTAAAGAGAAAATAGCTTGGTCTCATTAAATCTTCTATTGGAGGCAAACTTCAGCAAAGCATAAGCAGAAAACAACATCTTAGACCAAAGGGCTCAATATTCACATTTTGAGGCTGTCACAAATCCCAACAACACGCTAGACAGAATTTATAACAATCCAAGAAAGCAGGATTCAGTAGAATACCTTATCTCACAGATGAACCGTGCATTTTGTTCCAAATCATACAGGTAGATGCCAGTGGGCCCTGGCTCTAGAGTAGCCCCTTTTCCAGGGCTGAAGCTCACATGTAACTTCTCTCTCTCATGAAGAAGGAAAACAGGAGAAATTTGCAAACAGCTCTGTGGTCCTGAATCACATAGGAGTGTGGGGGAGGGGACCTCAGGCTCAAGTTCTAACTCTGCCCCCGGCTTCACCTTGTGAGTCCCTGAGAAATGGGGGTGATAATGGCCTCTCTGCAGGGTTGCTACAGGGGATTTAAAGGGATAATGTGTGCAAAGCACTTAACACAGCGTCTAGCACAAAGTAAACCCTCCACAATGACAGCTGTTATTATCAATTAGTCTGGCTCATTTCCTTTGTAAGAATCAGCTTTACAGACCCAGCAGAAATCTCTACGCAAGAGTCCTCTGTTCAGGGGTGAGTCATGCCACCTATGCACAGAGGCCAACCACTTATCACAGACCTTAGTCACCCTTTCAGTCTCCCCTCAAATGTCCCTCTAAGGTGATGGAGTAGTACGCGGTACCTCCATTTAGAGTAGTCCCTACAGCCTCTCGCCCCTTTCAGTCTTTGCCTTGTGGCTTGGAGTGGAGGCGTGGAGAAGGGGGATAAAGAATGGGAAAGGGTGGGGCTAACTTGGAGACTTTAGCATGGGGGCGGGGAAGAGCTGACAACTTTCCAGAAATTTAGCAAGCGGTCCAGGTATGAGCATATGTGCAAATTTTAGGAAAAGAGTTTAGAACAGGAAATGCAAATACAGCTCTCATTTTCACAAAGCAGATTTCTCTTACAACAACAAATTCTCTGGAACTCTCTTACATGTCCAGGAAATAAAGGCACACCCTGTATCCTTTTAAGTAAGGACATAAGCTGCATAGAGGTTCGGCTTTACACCGGATGCTGAAAGACTTATCAGTCCTGTATAAGAAATATCCAGTTTCTCCAGGAAAAAAAAGCCCAAAGAGTCTTTAAGTCATACTTAGTTTTAAGTATGAGGAAGTAAAGTTTAAGTTTTAACAGAGGAAGTAAACTGCTTTTTTATAGTATTTGTGACCATGACTCCAATCCTCTCTGTATCCGCCCAGTTTCTTTTTCTTTACAGAGAAGTTCAGGAGGACATTTAAATATTTTAAAAGCAAACAACTCTAATTTCAAAGCCTTGCTTTCAAAATGCTGGGCTAATGAAGTTAAAAACCTAGAGAAAGAGTGAGTGACTTGCATTCTTGTACAGATGCCAACACATGACCAGCAGTTATTCTGGCATCCACATGTTGGCATTGGTGGTCAGCGCTAAAAACCTTTCACTGCCTCATTCTCCTGCTCTGAAAGACATTCATCTGGGCTAATCAAGTAATAATAAGAATGAACACTGTCTATGCCCCAGGCACCGTTCTAAACATTTCACATGTATGGACTCACTCAATCCCTGGGATAGGTACCACCACGAGTGGGTTCTGAGCAGCGCTCTGGCTTTCTTTGCACACCAGAGGTGAAACTGTGCTTGTACCCTCCAAGCTGGGGCTCCAGTCCACAGCACCAGGTTCTAGTTCCAGCTCTGTCACTAACAGCAGGTGACTCTGGAAGGCTGTTTGAGCTCTTTAGTTTTAATTTCTCCATCAATAAATAAAACACAGGAAGCATCTGGCTTCCATTGTCCTTTTTAATTCTGGTTATGATTTTCATAAAACCGCAAAGCCAAGAGCCTTAAAATAAGTCAAGTGTTCATATATCCAACGAAATCATGGCTTGGATTTCAGGCTTGGGTATCTTCTCTACTGGAGAAGTATTGCTCCAATGATTTGGGGCAGTGGATGGGTGGGGCCTTGCAAGCTGGTCTGCTGAGAAAGAAAGCAAAGAATAAAAATAGAAAGCTTGGAAAAATCTGCTTGCCAAATCTGATTTTTATCACAGATGATTCCAGTTACCTCAAGGAGTGTCCAGATAATTTCAAAGTAAAAAAATTAATTCATTCACATTTTACATTTTAAAGTGTTGGTGGAAGTGGGAGGAGTGGCTCATAGAACTGTCAGTAACAGGGGCCTGGGAAAGTGAGGGTCCTTGAAAAAGTAGATAGTGTCACAGCCCAAGAGTAGAAATATGTCTTCCTTTAAACTGCTATCTATCTTTCCACCTTATAAATTTATGGAGATAAACATCAACCTGGTCAGGCATGGTGACTCACACCTATAATCCCAGCATTTTGGGAAGCTAAGGCGGGTGGATAACTGGAGGTCAGGAGTTCAAGACCAGCCCGGCCAACATGGTGAAAGCCTGTCTCTACTAAAAATACAAAATTAGCCGGGCGTGGTGGCACATGCTTGTAATCCCAGCTACTCGGGAGGCTGAGGCAGGAGAATCACTTAAAGCGGGAAGGCGGAGGTTGCAGTGAGCTGAGATAGTGCCACTGCACTCCAGCCTGGACAAAAAGAGCAAAACTCCTTCTCAAAAACAAAAACACCAACCCACCATAGGCAGCCCCCAGTTCTGTAATTCTGAGCACAAACTCTTTGAGATAATGAGGTTTTGCAGCCGGAATTCTAGTTCAGTCCCTGTGCAGGTGTTAAAACTTGGGAAATAAACAAGGTGCAGAACTGGAAACTGGGTAGTTCTCTAGGTGGCTGCAGCAGGGTGGTGGCTGGGGAGGAAAAATATAAACTTTGGAGTCAGGCAAAATCCCACTTTCTCACTCATTAGTCATCTGTTCTTCTGAGGCAAGCTGCTTCCTATCTTGGAGCATTGATGACTCTAATTTGAGAGAGTTCGTACCTATGCCAGCAGGTTTCCATACTAATCAAATGTCAGCACGTGTGTGCAAAGTGTTTAACGGAAATAATAGAATATTCAATTATTCGTTTTTATGCCCACCTCCCTTAAAGAAAAAAATTAAAGGAACATTTTAGATTTTTTACAGGTACAGCCAAACCCCTCCAGCTAGAGAATGCTCCTGGGTTGCCTGATGTAGGTTTCTGTAAATATCAAAAAAGCATTAAGGCATTTGTGCAAAGTGTTTGGCACAAATAGTAACTATTCCATTTAGTTTTTGCCTTCTGTCTCTAAACAGAATAGCACAGTTCACATTTTTAAAATTTTCATACCACATTTTTTTAAAGGTAGAGCAAGGATACTCAAGGCAGGAACTGTCCCTGGGTTGAGTAACATAGGTCTAAAGAGTTGGAAATGAGAGGCTGCGGATGGTGGGGACCCAAGGCACAGAAAGTCAGACAGCCATGGTTCTCTCTAAGATGGAACTAAAAGGTAAATACCTTATCCTCCTTTATCAAAGTAGTATCCGCATTGCTGTTTTATTTTTTAAATGATATTTTTTTTTGTCTCTTGTGCTCTTTCAACATGTTCACCTAAACTATTTTTTAAATAGGGTTATTATGTTTATAATGGCTACAAAGAACTCATATCCAAGAAGCATTATCACTCCTAAAGTATGTCATTCTCTCCTGTACCACACCCTATTATTGAGGACAATAATTTACTCATAAAGACTAGTAGTTGGCATTTGTATGGAAGTTATTCAGCTATTGCATGAGAATTAAAATAAAATTATCTTCTCACCAAAGGAGTTAGTAATTACCCCAGGCTAAGGCTGAGGTAGAGTTCAGAAGAACATGAGTTCTGTGGATCTTCATTTCTCTATAAAATTAGTAACTTCCTGCACACTAAATGAATTACGTACAACCTTAAATACCTGTTTTCAAAACACAACCCCCAAATGCCCAGCCAGGTCTAAAAATAGATTTTTTTCTCTCAAAAACTGGCCCATTTTGACCACTTTTGGCATTTGTCGTTGTCAGAAACATTTTGCCAAAATCCTGATTGCCTCTTCCCAGCCGGCAAAATGCTCATGGATGTTGTCCTTTGCGGTAGCAGCCCCTGGGGCTGGACAGCTCATGCAGCAGTCAGAGAAGAGACAGAAGGAGGGAGAGGGAGGAAAAGGGATGTCAGGCGGGGACAGAGAATGGGAGGTGAGAGTGAGAGAGCAAGAGAGAGATGGAAAGGAAGGGACTCATACATTGTCCCTGCTGTCTTGTTTCTCTCTCATATCCTCAGTCCATTCCAGAGACAGACTGTGTTTTTGGTAGACTGTCCTGGGCTCTCTCAGTTCTGTAACACATCTTTGAACCTGTGAGTACACACTAAGAGCCTATGATCTCTATTCTATTCCCCATCAATCTAGCCCCCTGTCTATCTCCCTCCATGCTAACTATATCCCCTTCCTGTGTGTGTGTGTGTATTTCAGATGGATATACACATATGTGATAAATACATTCTCATGTTAAAGAGTATTTGCAAAGATTCACACGAACGCACCCAAAATATGATGTACACAATACATATTCAATATCTTCTAAATTATTAAAATCAGGAAAGGAAGAGGATTACCAATTATGGATAATCCAATAGAATTCATAAATTATTTCTAGAAAATACTTTAATCAATGTAGATATGTTATACAATTTACAATTTCATTCTTTTTCCATGATCAAAGTTGCTCATGGTCATAGAAGTTTTGAAAAATAGAACAAAAGAGAGATGAAAAAATTATTCATGAACCTAGGATTTGGAGCAAGCTAATAGTAACATCTAGTATGTCTGTTCCTAGTCTTTATATATAGCTTTAATAGTTACAATGTTAGGGTTTCTGAATTTTTCTATCATTGTCTTTTTCGCTAAAAATAAAACAAAAGCATTCTTCCTTGTTATAAGGTCTTCGTAAACCTAATTTTAATTGACTATAAATAATTACATTGAATGAAGTATCACAATTTACCTAACCATTTTCCTACTGTTGTATATATAATTTCTTCCCAATAGTTTGTCATCAAAGCTGTTCCTACCCAACACCCCACACCATTTCTCTCATCCTCCTCAGGAAGCCTTTCCACATTTCATCCATTTAACAAATGTCGTTATCAGGGCAGCCGCTATGATACCTGGCTAGACAAGGGACACACAGCAGTAGATAAAAAGAGCAGCATCCCTACAGCCATAGGACTTGCATCCCGCCTGACATCGTTTTCAACCTTCCCAAGGGTGGCCTCAATGCTTCTGAAATCTCTGTGCTTTGCTGATCAACACTGTGCTGTGCCCTCCCACTTAGGCTCAACCACAATGCTCGCCCTTGGGGTGAGAGAACATTTCAACGTGTTCCTTCTTGAAACCCTCTAGAGCATGTAGCATGAGGCTTGGCAGACTGTGAACATGCAGCAAATGTGGAAAGAGCCTCATTCCTATTACATGGACCAGCCTCCCCCATTGTGTGGTCTCTAGCTTCACACTTGTTCACTTCATTCCACATTTCTGAGCATCTATTATGCTCCGGGCTGTGTGCTAAACAACGTGGGGAGAACAAAACATGATTTAATAACGTTCCTGCCCTAATCCCTCATCTAGGAGGAAGTATAAACCTGGTCCAATGGTAACTATAATATGAGAAAGGCTTTGCCGGCAATAATGATTATAACAGGCACCACTTATTAGGTGCTAATTGTGTTGTGTGAAAGTTACAGAACTTTACACAGCTTGCATACTTTACACAGTTCCTACAGGGTGGATGTTATTATCCCCCTTTTTAGGTGGCAAAGCTGAGACCCAGGGCTCTCAGGGACGGCCCCCACAAAGAGCCAAGGGATCACAAAGGGAAGAAATATGACTCAACACTGGAGGGAACTGATGGGATTTCACAGAGTAAATGCTACACAGGTGGGGGCTCAGAGGCTCCCCAGTTCCTGGAAACCTGGAAATAGAAGGAAAAAGCATCTCAGCTAGCGGAAACCATTTCTATCTGGGATGCCTCTTCCTTCTATCTCCAGGTTTCCAGAAATTGGGAAGCCCCCAATTTAGAAAAGTCTTTGGGTCAGAGCAAAGCCATTGAGTCAGAAATCTCATGATGATTTCAAAGTGGCGACCACACGTGCCATGAACTACCATATCTGTCAATAATGCTCAAAGGTAGGTTTGGTGGGACTAGGAGGCAATAGCCAGGGATGTTTGAGCATCTACTGTATGCCAGAGACTTTACCTATGTTATCTCATTTTGGCCCCTTCAGCCCCATGAGGTCGGTATTACTACCTCCATTTTAAGGATAAAGAAACTGAGGCTATGAGTAAGTGGTCAACTCTGAATATGACCACAGTCTTACCTGGCAGTTCTGCAGGGTGGTTAAGAACACAGGCCTGCACCTTCAGCTTCCCAAAGTGCTGGGATTCCAGGCTTGAGCCACAGCCTGGTCAACATAGTGAAACCCTGTCTCTACTAAAAATACAAAAAATTAGCCGGGCGTGGTGGTGGGTGCCTGGAATCCCAGCTACTCGGGAGGCTGAGGCAGGAGAATCTCTTGAACCTGGGAGGTGGAGGTTGCAGTGAGCCAAGATCTTGCCACTGTAATCCAGCCCGGGCAACAGTGCAAGACTCCATCTCAAAAAAAAAAAAAAAGAAAACAGGCCTGACTACTTAACTTTCTTGTGCCTCAGTCTCAGTCTCCTCATCTGTGAAATGGCCATGCAGTGGCACCTTCCACATAGGGAAGTTGTAAAGACTAAATGAATGAATACATTGAAGTGCATGGAGTGGACGAAGTGCTCAATATGTACTAGTGACCGTGACGACCCTTCCCCTGCTCCCTGGATGTCTGTCACCTGGCTCTCTGTCCCTCATGGCTTACATCTGTGACTACAACAGGGCCATTTTTTCCCTTCCCTGTCTGCTCATGACACTCACTAACGGAGCCAGGCACTTGGAATTTGCAAACACTCTCTCGTTTGCTCTTTTGACATATTCTTGGTTGTACCCAGTATCTGGATTTTTTCTCCTTTCAACTCTTTTTGTCTCTTGGAAAGCAGTAGAAAGTCAATTATTTTTCTTATACTTCATAACATACCAGCCCAGTATTCCACAGATACCAGCACGGATTTTCATGCTTATTGAATAGCATCTATTTCCCAAGGCCTTTCATGGAGCGGGGACACAGAGGATAGATAGTTCACCCTCCATATCTGTGCGTTCTGCACTCATGGATTCAACAAGCAATTATGCATGGAAAGTATTTGAGGAAAAAAGTATCTTTGCTCAACATGTACAGACCATTTTTCTTGTCATTATTCCCTAAACAATAGAGTATAATGCTTACTTACATATCGGTTACATTGTATTAGGTATTATAAGTAATCTAGAGATGATTTAACGTATATAGGAGCATGTGTGTAGGTTGTATGCAAATACTATGCCATTTTATAAAAATGATTTGAGCATCTGAGGACTTTGGCATCGACACGGGTGATGAAATCAATCACCCATGGATACAAAAACAAAACAAAACAAAACAAACACCGTACAACATGAGGCAGGTGGAAAATCTCTTTCATCATTTCTCAAAGTGGGTCTCAAGTCTTAAGACAGTCCACAGGTGGACTAGTGGACTGCTTTGCAGGAAGCTGGCTGAGGAACGGGGTGCCCCAGGCCCTGCTGGGACAGTAGGAGGAGGTCTGAGTCAGATCTCCCAGAAAGCATGGTGCGGACATCAGGGCTGTTCTCAGAGGCCGATAGAGAGATGGGTGATGACAAAGAAAGCTCCGGCCTGGGGCAGGATGGCTGGTACCAGGAGGCCAATATCGAGGCTGAGAGAGGTGTAAATAACTCCACTTGAGACAAATCACATGTCACCAAAGCAGACCCTGTGCCAGCAAGGACTCCATCAGCTACTGGCTGTACCCGGCCCACCTCTGCCCAAAGGGATTTAAAGCTTCAGTTTGGGGGAACCTGAGCTCATAGTTCCTGATTTAATTTGTGGCTCATATCCCTTTATCCCTTCATTGTTCACCAGAGGCTAGTGTGTTTTAGTGTTTTGTGTGTGGGGCGGGGGGAAGTGTTTCATTTGCATTTATTTATCAATTCTGTTTTCCTGTTTTTAAAATTAGTTTTCTGATTTCGTTTCATAATTGCCTCCTACTTGCTTTCCTTGGGGTTTGTTGTGCGCATGCTTTTTTTTTTTTCTATTTTGGATTTCTTCAATTAGATTTTTGTTATCAATAATACTTTTAAAAATATTTATTCTCAAAAGAAAACATATAAGTGACCAAGAAACATGAAAAATTGCTCGTCATCAATAATCATCAGAGAAATGCAAATCAAAACCACAATGAGATACCATTCTCATACCAGTCAGAATGGCTCTTGCTGAAAAGTCAAAAAATAACGGTGGGAATGTAAGTTAGTCCAGCCACCACGGAATGCAGTTTGGGGATTTCTCAAAGATCTAAGAGTTTAACTACCATTCAACTCTGCAATCACATTACTGGGTGTATATCTCAAAGATATAAAATAATTTAACCCAAAGGACACATTCACTTACACGTTCATCACAGAATTATTCACAATAGTAAAAACATAGAATCAACCCAGGTGCCCATCAGCGGTGGACCGGATAAAGAAAATGTGGTTCATATACATCATGGGATACAACACAGCCATAAAACAAAACAAAACAAAACAAAATCTCCTTTGCAGCAACATGGATGCAGCTGAAGGCCTCCATCCTAAGTGAACTAGTGTAGGAATAGCAAAACAAATAGCACATGTTCTCCCTTATAAGTGCAAGCTAAACATCGGGTACTCATGAACATAAAGATGGCAACAATAGACACTGGGTATTACTAAAGCAGGAGGGAGGGAGGCAAAGGGTGAAAACCTACCTATTGGCTATTATGCTCACTACCTGGGTGACAGGTTCAATCACACCCCAAACCTCAGCATCATGCAGTATACCTTTGTAACAAACCTGCACATGTACTCCCTGATTCTAAAATGAAGGTTGAAAAAGAAAAAAAAAATGTAAAAAGTAAATAGTTGATGCACAACAACAACATTTGTATAGTACCTACTATGTGCCAGGCCTTCAACAGCACTTTGCATATATTAACTAATTTAATTCTTACAACCACTGCATGATGTAGGCGCCATTTTCATTCCCATTTTCCAGATGAGTAAATTGGGGTACAAAAGGTTAAGTAACTTCACAGAATCATGCAAACAGCACTTGGCAAAGTCTGGATTGAAACCCTGGGCACTTTGCCTCTAGAGTTCACCTATAAGTCACTACCTGTGTGCCAATCCATAATAGTAATAGCCAACATCACTTGTGGGCTTAGTGTATGCCTGGCTCTTGTTAAGTGCTTTGCATTTGTTGCCTAATTTAATCCTGAAGCACAGAATGTTATTATCCTTGTTGACAAATGAGCTAGCTAAAGCTGGAAACTCAAATTCTGGCTCTGCTTCTGAGTGCCAGACTTGTGATTTCATCCAAGTGTGTCTACTACAGAGGCTGTGTCCTGCAGACCCTCTTCATTGTCTTCATATGTTTTCGAATAGTAAAAAGCTTTAAAACTATGAATTTTCTTGAGTTATCTTAAAGGAGAATTGTAAAATTCCAAAGGGAAAAAAAATGCAAGCTAAGTTCTCCCAAGCAATAATAGCAATAAGATCTTGTCCTGCAGCTCTGGTTGGAGAATCGAAACAGGTACTACAGACTCTCCACTCGCACAGGGCTGGGGTTGTCGGCGGTCTTTAATAGAGAGCTTAGGTTTCTCAGTTCTGGGCTCACAGCGGACTTGGAACTTTACCCACCAGGTTTGATTGAACTTTAATGACTCTTTTCTGTTTGGATGCTCACGCCCAGAGACCTGCAGGTCATAGGCGTGTGTCTGTAAATCCAGTGATGAAGAAATAAGAATTGGTGAAGACCAGGCTCACCCCAGGAGGGCCCATGGGGAGCCCAGTAGCCACTGGGATTGCACACCTCCCTGAGGTTGGGCACCTCATCATGGAGAAACAGGTTGAAGAATTAACTCCTCTGCAGCTGGAGCATGTGAGGCTGAAGGCTCCTACTGCTACGTCTCGTCATAAACCTAAGTGTCACATTGGGAGGTGACACTTAGGGTTATGACAGCAGTAGCCTTCTTTCCCCTCTCCTTATCACCATAAGAAGAGAAAAAACAAAACTGAAAAGGAAAACAAAAAGCAAAGGAAAGCTAGCGTTTCTTGATCACTTACCGAAGTTATGTATGATTTCATTTAATACTCAGCTGTGGTTGGGTCCAGTTAATCCAACTGCAGCCATTCTGCATTTGTGCTGGGATGTGGGCAGAGGAAGGGAACCTAAGACCATGATGGACATGGAGTCACACTGTTTGGAAGAGAAAGAAGGAGCCAGAGAACAAGCAAGAGCCTCATAGCATCAGGAGACTCAGCCCTCTGAGCATTGCCTTGGCTGTGGTCATCACACTGTGTCCTAAGAAAAATTCGCCCGAGTTAAAAATAGAGATAATACATTTTTAAAGAAAACAAAAATAACTTTTAATCCCACAGCTTGAAATAACTCCAGCTGGTGTAGGAGAAAAATGAAAAGAAATACACATGCATGCTTAGAAAATCCAATGTGTAGAGAAAGGAAGAAAATGGAAGGTAATCTGCCCCTCTTTTTACTTTCAACATTAGTAACAGTTTTTGTTTTTTATAAGAAAGACATGCATTTATCAGTATTTATGATTCTCTTTGTATATCTATATAAATACATATTTTCTGTATTTTTGCACAATATATTTATACATTATAGTCACAAAAAACATACATTTAACACAAGAGACTATAATATCCCACAATATACCATTCATTTCTGTGTGATATTTCATGCTAATATCACATAAACACAAAGCTTATAATTTATTCTTTTCACTGTTTACATATTTGCTCACCATATGGATATATCATAAATAAGTTTTAATGAGTCCCCTATTGATGGACACTTGGTTTCCACTTTTATTTGCCTCCTCCCCCTTCAAAATTACAAACAACAAGGCAGTGAATAAACTTGTATATCTGTTCTGGAATTGTTTACAAAAATATGCATATGTTCCAAAGATACATTCCTACAAGTGATCTTAGCAGCCAAAGGAAGCAAACATGCATTTCTACTTCTGGTAGATATCACCACATTGTTGTCTAGGAAGGTTATACTAACTTAAATG